>NW_023270415.1:62589210-62750843 GCF_011800145.1 Mirounga leonina | reverse complement strand
CGAAGGCAGTCGCCTAACCAACTGAGCCACCCAGGCGCCCCTAGAAGTTATTTATTGATTATAAGTCTTATTTCAAAAGGTGGGATAGAAAGTCTCAATGCCGTAGAAAGGCATTGACCCTGACGCGGGTTGTCCCTATAGCAGTCACAGACATAAGCAGTAGCCAGGCAGGGCCCTGTTCCTTCCCTCTTTCTTTTTGGGAATGTCTCTCTCTATAGTTGGGCAACGACCATGGCTATTTCAGAAAGCTGTAGCCAGACATGATCAGGCTAGCGTGGCTCAGGAACTAAGAAAGGAGTGCCTACAACTAATTTTGGCTTTATCCAATTCGGGTTTGTGTTCAGAGTTTCAGACCCTTAGAACATGAATGGTTTGACTCTTACTGTATCTCATCAAAAAATATTTATAAAGCACCTGGCTTCCTTTCTTTCTTCTCACCAGATCTCCTGGGCTTGAAGCCAGCTCCTAATAACGGGACCCACGGAAGTTTGAATCACCTCCTGCGCACTAACACCTTCAGGCCAACCATGCCAGAGGAAGTTACCAGACCTAACTATCCAGGGATTATGTACCTTCAGTCTGATTTTGACCTGGGCTGTAACTGTGATGATAAGGTAGAGCAAAAGGTAGAAATCATCTTTATGTTTATCGTGGAGGAGCTTGTTGGGTGTAGAGCAGTGCTGTCCACTAGAACTTTCTGTGATGATATAAATGGTCTATTTCTGTGCTGGTCACTGGGCAGATACAGTTTTTAAGCACTTGGAATGAAAATTTAGATTTTGTTTAATTACTTTAAATTGAAAGAGCTGCTGTATATGGCTGGCGGCTACCCTTTTGGGCAGCATAGGGGTAGAGAACAAAGGGCAAAAAAGTAGAATTCATGATGCTGTTCTGGAGAGTCACAATTCCCAAGCAAAGGCTTTTTCTTTTTTTCAACCTGGATCACGTGTCTACCTATCATGGTCCCAACAGGAAACAGACAGCCTATGCACAAAAGGTTTTTAAAGAGAGTTTAAAGGGATTATGTGAATCATGTTTACTTAGAGGACTGTTTACATAGGCTGGGCAGGGTAGAGGCAAGGCAGTGAGGGATGGTATAGCACCCGGGGGCTCACAAGGTGTCAGCCCTAGGCTTGAACAGTAAAGGGACTAGAACATGGAGAGAGAACTGTGTAGGGGGGAATTATGGGATTTGGTAGATGGGTGCAGCTAGTACACTGCAACCTGGGGGAGTAAATACTCTCTGTTGTCTCTCCTATAATTGCTCACTGGTGCCTTGCATTGGTGGAAGCCAGCAGGGAGCTGGAGGAGCAGGCTGGCTCTTTGGTACAAGGTCAGTTGCCCAGGGTGCAGAGCAGGGGAGAGGAGGGTGCAGCATGGATGGGGAGGAGGGTGGTGCAAATAGAAAACCACCCAGCACATTGTGTTTGGACAGGTTTTGAACACCAAACTACAAGTGTTAAGCAATAATTTGCTTATTGAATTTTATATTGATCTAAGACCTTTATAGTTACCAGTCAATGCTCTGATAGCAAGAGATAATCAGTGTTACCACACTGAGTTGATGTGATTCCAACACAAAGAAAAACAAAAATCTGTTATTTTTGCCTGTGTGGTTTTATTATGGGTAAATGTGTGAACCTTCTATTAGACCTTGGAAAATGGAACATAGGTCTCCTGCCTGCCCTATCCCCTTCTACTATTTGCTACCTTCCAGGATTCCTAGGGGCCTGGGAGCCACAGGATGCAAAAAGCTCACCACTGGAGGAATTCAGTTTGCTCTTCTTCCCCCAACCCCTTTTATTTCTCCTTCCTACTTTTGCTCCTGACAAGAACCAACAAAGCTAATTACTATAAGGCAGGTAATTTCTCAGACCTCAGCTGGAGGTGTTGCATTGCCAAAGTCAATAGGAAGTGGCTTTTGAGGTGGATTCCAAATATAACTTTAGAGGAATCTTGTAGTATCTTGCTTTCTGAATTACCTTTCTTCTGGAAAACAAGAAATATTTTGGATTTGTTATCTGAAACCGTTTTAGACAAATTCTGGATTGTCTTTATTTTGTCTATGGGTTTCTCCAAAAGATTACATTCCTTCTCTTCAAAAAAAAAAAAAAAAAAAAAAAAATCCAGACATCCTGAGAAGGTGTACAGATTAATAAAATAAATAACATAATACACACATCATGGGAAAGAAAATGTTACAGATTCAGTGGAAGCTCCATGTGTACACACTCCCTTCCAATCCCACTTTGTTCCTACCCCAAAGGTAATTAGTATCTTGAATATAGTGTATATAATTGCCAGGCAGGTCTCTATATTTTTACTCCATACATATATATCTCTTAAATAATATATTAATTAATCTTTAATATAGTTCCCTAAAATAACCTATGGTACAGTTTTGCATATTATACTTTTGTGTGTAAATAGGAACACTACATCAAAAACTAATGATGTAATGTATGGCAATTAACATAATAAAAAAAATAGTGTGCTAAAAAAATAAATAAATAAATAGTGTTATACTATATGTATCCTGCAGTTATTTTGTTTATTGTATGTTTGAGATTTATGCACATTAATACATGAGTTTTAGCACATTCATTTTTTACTGCTAATAGTTAATATTTGTGTAAATATACCATAATGATTTTATTCATTTTCCTATTTGAGAATATTTGGTAATTTCCAGTTGTTAGCTCTTCCAAACAAGGATGCGGTAGACATTATGGCCAGTGTTCTTGTACACGTATGCTAGTTGCTGAGCCATTACTTTCCAACCTTGGAAAAAGTGATTTCGTTAATTAGTTTGGGAATCACTTTAGTGTACCTAGGATTAATCTGAAATATTGAGGTAGCATTCTAATTAGTTTACATATATATGTGCCCAAATAACCATTCTTACCAGCTAGTTTGGAACTTGCTTCCATGATTATTCACAGTTTTAGGGAAAGGAAACAAAGTCATAGGGAGATTAAAGAAGGTGCTCGTGACCATAGATCTCCTAGGAGGTGGAGCCTGGAATGTCAATTTGAGATCAAATAGTAATTCCTCTACAGAACTTACGGATTTTAGGGTCCTGTTTTGAATTTAGCAAGATTCTAAGTAGAAAGAAGCATGCAGGAAAGACAGGATATTTCTGATTTGCTTTTTTTTTCTCCTTTCCTTTTCTGGTTTTCACACATGAAGAACAAATTGGATGAACTCAACAGACGCCTTCATATAAAAGGGTCTACAGAAGGTGAGGAGTTGATGGGGAAAAACAATCAGATAAGTTTTTGTTTTTAGTTTTCAGAGATTGAAGATACTTCTTATTTACTTCATAGTGTAAGCACAATATTTTTTAAAATTAAAATTTGGGTTGTGATGTGATTTTCATATCCATCTGGCAAAGGGTATTGGTTTATTCTAGGTGCACAAGATGCCGGCTTTTTTGTTTCTCAGTAGCTTTTAGGCTCTCTGAAAAACAGGCATAGCACTGTGATCTGATGGGTCATAAGTGAAGGTGCTAATGGGGACTTCTATGAAGGGACTGGAAGTCACAGTTATAAATAATAGCAGCTGGTACCTATGATGAAGCTTATGTACCTGGAGAGGCCATGAATACATTGTGGGGAGAGATACGTAGAAGGAACCAAATCTGCATTCCCTCTTTACATAAGAATCATCTTGAGCCCTCTAACTCGTTCTCCTATTTTATGTACACAAAATACAATGTACAGTGATAACGTGCATGTATTAGTCAACTTTTGCAAGCTTGTGACTGAAGAAGAGAGTCTCAGTGGTTCGTACCAAGAAAGCTGCATTTCTTGCTCACATTTCGGTATGCTGACCATAGGCCAGGTGTGGCTGTGGGTACCCTTTATTCTGGAATCCAGGCTGAAGGAACAGCCCCTAGCTGGGGTGTGCCCTTCTGGCAGAGGGAAGAGAGGAACAGCAGGACCATGCAGTGGTTCTCAAAGCTTCTGCTTTTTTTTTTTTTTTTTTAATATTTTATTTATTTAATTTGACAGAGAGAGAGACAGCGAGAGAGGGAACACAAGCAGGGGGAGTGGGAGAGGGAGAAGCAGGCTTCCCGTGGAGCAGGAAGCCCAATGTGGGGCTCGATCCCAGGACCCTGGGACCATGACCTGGGCCGAAGGCAGATGCTTAACGACTGAGCCACCCAGGCGCTCCTCAATGCTTCTGCTTTTATGAGGCATTTGTCATCACATTCCCAGTTGACTGGTGAAATCAGAGCACTTGAAACCAAGGGAGTAGGGAAGTCTTCTTTTCACAGGGATGCTGACCTGCAAGACACATGCCAATGCATGGTCATATGTATATATGTATATATGTATACTGCCCTTTACAGAAGGGCAGTCAAAGAGAAGGAACAATAATGCAGTCTACCTCACAAGCTCTTCCTTCTGGTTTTGAAATTCCAGAAAATGAGAAGAAAATAGAAGGAGAGGGAAAGACTCCAATGTAGGATACTACAGGAGATGGGCTAGCATCTTGCAAATCTTGCAACAGCAAAGGAATGACGAGAAGTATATTATAAAGCAGATGGAACTCGAACATAGCGTCTCCAAGTCAGGCAGCAAAGATACACACTGTCAAATTCTCTTGAGAGCATTATTTGAGTTATTAGCTTATATAGGGCCCTATTTATCATATGTGTTCTTTTCAATCTGATTAAGTAAAGGACAAGGAAACCAGTAGATTTTATTTATTTGACTCGTTTTCCTTTTTTTTTTTTTCTTTAAGAGAGAGTGCGAGAGAGCTTGGGGGAGGGGCAGAGGGAGAGAGAGAATCTTAAACAGTCTCCATGCCCAGCACAGAACCTCACTCTGGGCTTGATCTCAGAACCCTGAGATCATGACCTGAGCAGAAATGAAGAGTCGGACACTAAACTGACTGAGCCACCCAGGCATCCCTTATTTTCCCTTTTTTTAAAAAAATACATACAATAAGAAGTTAATTTGGATAGAAAAATGACTGAAACACTAATAACTCTTGTGAACTTTAAAGCAGAAAGCGGGGGCACCTGGGTGGCTCAGATGGTTGAGTGTCTGCCTTTGGCTCCAGGTCATGGTCCCAGGGTCTTGGGATCGAGCCCCACATCGGGCTTCTGGCTCAGCAGGGAGCCTGCTTCTCCCTCTCCCTCTGCCTCTCCCCCTGCTCATGCTCTCTCTCTCTCTCTGTATCTCTGTGTCTCGAATGAATAAATAAAATCTTAAAAAAAAAAATAAGGCAGAAAGGGACAGGGAATCTTCTGTGTAGCTCTTTTCAATGCTGAGATCTTTCTAATTTTTGTTATTTCTGGAGATGTTAGCTTTGCTAGAGAAAGAAGGAGATATACTTGTGTTTCTCTCTGTGTGTATCCTTATGTGTGGGCTGGGGAAGATTTGGAAGAAATCAATAAATAGTATAATTCTTTATGATTTATAGTAAGATCTAAGATGAATTAGATGGAACAGACACTGAACTTTAATAACCTCTGCCTACCAATATTCCTGCTGTTATTGAAGGAGAGCATACACCTTTTACAAAATCACTGCAATTACAACTATAAATAACCACTTTGGGTCAAGACTGAGCTAGGTGCTTTACCTATTTTGTCTCTCAACAGTGCAATGCCCCAGGGAGATATGAAGCTTTGGGAAGTTAAGTTACGGAATCACAGAACTTTCAAAAGCTAAGATGAGATTTGATTCCAGTTCTATGTGGCACTAAAGCCCTTGTGCTTTTCTCTGTAAATGCTTCTTATTCTAAGGGCTGATATGAAGAGAAAATATCAAGAGAATCTCAGTGCTTCTCAGGGCTTAGAAGTTGTTTCTGAAGTACTGGATGCTTTGATACAGATTGCTCTTCTTTCTTTAAAAATTAGTAGATTTATTTAAATTTATTTAAATTCCATTAATTAGCAGACAGTGTAATATTAGTTTCAGGTGTACAATTTAGTGATTCAATACTTCCATACAACACACGGTGCTCATTACAAGTGCTCTCCTTAATCCCCATCACCTATTCAACCCATCTTCCCACCGACCTCCCCTCTGGTAACTATCCATTTGTTCTCTATACTTAGGAGTCTGTTTCTTGGTTTGCCTCTCTCTTTTTTTGTCCTATAATCATTTGTTTTGTGCCTTAAATTCCACATATGAATGAAATCATATGGCATTTATCTTTCTCTGACTGACTTATTTTGTTTAGCATAATACTCTCTAGCTCCATCCGTGTCGTTGCAAATGGCAAGATTTCATTTTTTGATGGCTGAGTAACATTTCATTATATATATATATATACACCATATCTTCTTTATCCACTCATCAGTCAATGGACATTTGGGCTCTTTCCATAATTTGGCTATTGTAGATAATGCTGCTATAAACATTGGGGTGCAAGTATCTTTTGAATTAGCATTTTTGTATTCTTTGGGTAAATACCTAGTAGTGCAACTGCTGGGTCTTAGGGTAGTTCTATTTTTAACTTTTTGAGGAAACTCACTAATGTTTTCCAGAGTTGCTGTACCAGTTTGCATTCCCACCAACAGTGCATGAGGTCTCTACATCCTCACCAACACCTGTTTCTTGCGTTGATTTTAGCCATTTTGATAGGTATGAGGTGATATCTCATTGTAGTTTTGATTTGCATTTCCCTGATGATCAGTGACATTGAGCATCTTTTAATGTGTCTCTTGTCTATCTGTATGTCTTCTTTGGAAAAACGTCTATTCATGTCTTCTTCCCATTTTTAAATGGAATTATTTGTTTTTTGGGTGTTGAGTTATTTAAGTTCTTTATATATTTTGGATACTAGCCCTTTATCAGATATCTCATTTGCAGATGTCTTCTCCCATTCCTTAGGTTGCCTTTTAGTTTTGTTGATTGTTTCCTTTGCTGTGCAGAAGATTTTTATTTTGATGAAGTCCCAATAGTTTATTTTTGCTTTTGTTTCCCTTGCCTATGGAGACATATCTAGAAAAATGTTGCAACAGCTGATGTCAAAGAGGTTACTGCCTGTGTTCTCCTCTAGGATTTTAATGGTTTCCTGTCTCACATTTAGGTCTTTAATCCATTTTGAATTTTTTTGTGTGTATGTTGACAGAAAGTGGTCCAGTTTCATTCTTTTGTAAGTTGCTGTCCTATTTTCCCAACAACATTTGTTAAAGAGACTGTCTTTCCATTGGATATTCTTTCCTGCTTTGTTTAAGATTAGTTGACCATATAGTTGTGGGTTCATTTCTAGGTTTTCTATTCTGTTCCATTGATCTGTGCCAGTACCATACTATTTTAATTACTATAGCTTTGTATTATAACTTGAAGTCTAGAATTGTGATGCCTCCAGCTTTGCTTTTCTTTTTCAAGGCACATTGCTGTTCTTAATAGCTTCTCGCCAAACATGACTCAGGCAGAACTCATGCCTGGGAGTAGTTGGATCTTCATTCCAGTATGCCCTCCCTTAGATAACCCAGCAGTTAGCATGGACTTGGAGACTGCCCAAAATGCTAAAGAAGAATAATGGACCAGGAGGATAGAGGCCTACATTCTGGGTACTGCTTTGTAGCTGAATTATCTTGTACAAATCATGAACCTCCAGTTCCTTCATTAGTAAAATGAAGATGATATTGATCTGGCTAGTGTATCTCTCAGGGTTTTATTAGCCAGGTTATATATAGAAAGTCAGTTCTTGAGAGTCATAAAGAATAGTGTTTTAAAAAAATAATACAATCATCCATTTATTCAACAAGTATTTACCAAGTAGATATTATGCATTTGGTATTGTTAGAGGTAGAGATACAATGATGAACAAAACAGAGAAAATCTCTATCTATAAAATTATTATTTTATTGTGCGATTTAGCTGGTTGATGAATTACAGCATGGTGTCTTAAGGGTTAAGATAAGAAAGAATAGGACATTAACAGGCATTGAATCAAATCTCAGAGGAGGTTGACATGGCAATAAATGATAGCAGGCACTTGCAAGGGAAAGGAGGAGAAAGGATGAAGGAAAAGGAAAGACCTTGGATAGAGATTATGTGGTAAAATCCAAGGCATGTTATGTGGGAGTGAATGTTTTTTAAAAAAAAAGACCAAAAAAGAGAGATTTTCATGTGGCTCTCAAGTCAGCCAGCTAATCTGTGAGAATACGAATCAGGAAGCTGAGGAGGGAAAAGAAATACAAACTCACCGTCTGGATGACCAAATTTTGGAAGACAAAAGAATGAGCCTTGGGGAAGTCCACACCACTTAAAAAGATTTGCCTCGCAGTATTTTGCCAAACGTGGTATCTGGAGGAGAACCTTGGCATGCACCCAAAATGCCAGAGACTACTGTAAACAGGGAACTGGGGTATGGAATAAAGACTCTGTCTGGAATCCCATGGAGCAGGAACCCAGCCTGAGAAGACCTGGGGTACACTAGACCCATATCAAGAAATCACGAGGAACATATTTCAAAAGTAGAGGTTTGCAGGCTCATACCCGAGGTGGCTGGTCTCAAGATGAAGAGCTTATGTGTCCAGAGACTGCAATTCAAGTACACTTTTATGGCTCAAGCAGGAACTCTGCTAAACAGAAATGCAATGGATGGCTTGCCCCAGATGTCATAAAGAGTAGCAGTCAGGTTGTGAACAAGAATCAGTGGTTCTTTGACACTCTGACAAACTGAAAAAGGAAAATCTAAATTTTGATTCTGGACCATAAAATTTGTGTTTCTTACTGCAAAGATTATTTCACCTCTTTCTTAGATGAAACAATTATTCTTCAGGAAGACCTGAGTAAATTCTTTGGGTTAATTGGGGAAATTGGTTGGATTTTAGGAAACTGTCAAAACCACTGTGTTGTTTTTTCTTCTTGCCATATATGCCCAGTTGACAGTTAAGAAAAAGTCATATAATGATATATTTGTGCTTCAGCTATGTGCCCAAAACAGCAATTGCGCTTAGCTTGGGAGCTATGATGAGGCACACATTTCTGAAGAGCTATGAAGTGCACATTTCTTTTTTTATTTTTTAAAAGAGTTTATTTAATTATTTGAGAGAGAGAGAGAGAGTGCACCCAAGTGGAGAGAGGGGCAGAGGGAGAAGCAGACTCCCTGCTGAGCAGGGAGCCCGACGTGGGGCTCAATCCCAGGACCTTGAGATCATGACCTGAGCCTAAGGCAGACCATTAACCAACTGAGCCACCTAGGTGGCCCGAAGTGCACATTTCTATGCATTCAGAGCAGAAAAGTGAATAGAGATGGAGAAGCTTAACTGGGGAAATCTTTCAGAAGAAAGTGAATCTTAAGACGTCTCTTTCCCTTTTGTCCCTCTCTCCCTCTCTCCTTCATTTCTCTTCCATGGGGGTTGGACTATGTGAGCATGTTATTTGTCATGCGCATTTGAGTAGGGAAAGCAGCACTGTTAACAATTATGCCAGGGCAGCAGGCTTAGCTTCCTCCATTCTCTAAGACTTGTACTGATGGCACCTCATCCCCATCCATGGCATTCATCATGCTCTGTGTTCCCACTGCACTCGATAGATACCTCTGACACAGTGCATACCACATTGCACTTGAGTTATTTGTGCCATGTTGGTCTCTCCCATTGAACTGTGAGCGCTTTGAAGGTAATGATGTGGGAAACAAAGGCAAAAGAAAAATTAAATTTTCTTACTACTTATAGCCCATTGACAAGTCCTTGAAACAGGCAGAGTGGCATTCCTCTAGGAACTCAGCTGCTTGGAAGTGAATACTTTGCTAAAGGCAAAAGGCAAATCTTAGCCTGATCCCCAGGATCCTGTAAGTCTACTTTAACATATAAAAATTCCTTTGGAAACTTCCTTTATCTCTACCCCCCAAGACACATGTTGGCAATCATCCCCCAAGCATATGACCCACTGATATACATCTGAAGGGTCTCATGACTAAGGTTTTATTAGGTAAATGACATTTTCCTAACAACAGCTGGCCCCCTCAAGGTCCTGGAAACCTTGCTTCCAAATTCCTTAAAGACTTATGCTATCCCTAACCGCCTCCCAACTTGAAAGTATATAATTGGGGTCACTCTTCATGACCCCAGTGCAGCTCTTCCTGCCTACAGATCCTGCCCCCGTGCTTCAATAAAACCACCTTTTTGCAACAAAGATGTCTCAAGAATTCTTTCTTGGCCTTCGGCTCTGAACCCTAACATCTTTCCTACGTCAGTAAGAACTCTCTCATAATTATCTTTGCCCAGTATCTCTCTACTAAAGCCCAAGGCCTGGCACAAAAAAGATACTCAGTAAATGTTTTTTGATGAGGGAGAATACATTAATGAAGAATTGGAAGGGAGAAGGGTGAGAGGACTGTTGGAGAAGGCATTCTTGGTAGAAAGAAAAGGAATCAGCGTAGAGTTGCTAAGGATGATAATGACCAGAGTGTTAGAAATAGACCAGCCTTTGCAGAAGTAAATGAGGACTAGAGAGAAAGCCAGATTTGGTGGAATCTTTCGATTGCCCAAGACTGTTCTGCTGGTGGCTGCTCTTAGGAGGGATGTTGCAAGGAAAAACGGGGCTGCTGTTTTATTGTCTCTTAATGGGATAGACTGGATGGTAGGTTTGCATTTGAATTTGGAGGAATGTGTTTGGTAAGCATTAAAACTTGAATGATGAAAAGAAAATAGCTTCTCAAAGAATTTTGATACTTCTGCTTCCAGCTGAAACCAGGAAATTCAGAGGCAACAAAAATGAAAACAAGGAAAACATTAATGGAAATTTTGAACCTAGAAAAGGTTTGGTTTGAGTTTTAAAGGAAAGTCTGACTTGGTTAACTGCCCCCAAGTACTACTGTTATGATTTGCTGGCTTTTTATTTGTTCATTATATTTCATTTATATAAGGTTATCATATTATGTTCTAATTCTTAGGGTGGGTCCCCAAATTTGGCAGCTTAAACAAGGCTTCTCCATTTACTGCAATGCTGAAGAAGCCAAATGACCCAGAACAGGCTTTTGCGATAGCAGTGTGGGTCACTTTGCCTCAAATCAGCAGTTCTACTTGGGAAAGTCTTGCAAAAATATTCTACGAAGAATTTTCTCTGTTACTTGCATAGAATGGTAATACTTTAATTAAAGCAACATGTATACATAATTTAATAAGTGATTGCCGGAACGGATTTTCTCTAATAAAAATAATCATAAATTTTTTTTTATTGTCACTTAGGGAATTGTGAATTGCCTAAGCCTCAATCTCTAAATATTTTGGTCTGTAGGACCCCAATTTCCAAGAATCTATGGAAGTTCTGACTTTAGCCTATCCAAAACGGGCATCTCAAGCTCCAGGCATTTATTGTGGGTGTGGAATGAAGGTTTGCACACTAAACTCCCATTTCTTCTTAAAAGAGTAAGGTTTCAGAACTTTTTTTTTTTTTTTTAACCCCTAAGCAGAGAGCTTTCTCTTGGAGGTCCACATTCTTGGGTCTTAACTGAGTTCTTTGGTATGTGATGACCCTCCCCCTTCTGTATTCAAAGGACCCTCTTGAATGCCCACTTATTTTATCTATACATGTTCCTTTAAGTTCTTACCTAAAGAGTTTTCCTCCATGTGACAAAGCTGCTTACTTAAATGCTCATTACTGCTCACTGTTTATGCTGAAATAATGCATTATTTGAGTTGCAGTTTGCAAATAATGATCAAAGAGTGCCTTCCTCTTAATTAAATCATTGGTTAACTTGATGAGCCTTTTCAGGGGTCAAATGAATGAATTCTATAAAAATCAATCCTATTGACTTCCCATTCAGCTGAATCATTTCAATATTTATTATAATGTTTCCTTCCTATACAGATTAAAATTCTTCACAACTAAAGCATTAAAACGAATATGGCATTTACTTTATACTTTCGGTAACAGTAAGGTTTGACCCATGCTTAGGTGGTCAGATAAACCACAAAGTGTTAGGAAAACTAACTTGATTAAATTAAGAAGGAGGAACTACACTATTAATAAGTAAACAAGCAAATTTTGGACACCTTGACTCTTCCAATATTTATTTCACATTTGTTGTAGTTTAATATATGTTTAACATGGTTTATGTTCTCTTTCCTAGAGAGACACCTCCTCTATGGACGGCCCGCAGTGCTTTATCGGACTAGATATGATATCTTATATCACACTGACTTTGAAAGTGGTTATAGTGAAATATTCCTAATGCCTCTCTGGACATCATACACTATTTCCAAACAGGTCATTGAAAAAGTTGGGTTTTATATTCTTCATGTGATTACGTTCCTTGCATTAATGTAATGATTGCTTGCCTAACCGAAATTTGTCTTAGAAAAGATTTTAATTTTTCTTGATGAAAGAAATCTTACATCGAATCGATTGCAAGATATTTTGAACTACACTGTATTCAATGTTCTAATAACTTCACAGGAATATGTTAAGTTATCGACATATCAAAGGGAGTATACTAATGCTTTTCATGGCTTTTACTCTGCTTGCCATTGCCCAATAGTTACCGAAGCCACCCAGATTTGGCTGTTCGTTTCAATAGACTTTATTTTTTTTAGAGCAGTTTTAGGCTCACAGCAAAATTGAGTAGGGACAGAGAATTCCCATATACCCCTGGTCTCACCTCTGCACAGCCTCCCTGACTGTCAACATCCTCTTTTTTAATAAAGATTTTATGCTGGGGTTTCAGTTTTGATGAAGATGAGATAGGTAAATTTATATCTGGAATAAGAAAAATGTATTTGGCAGTTGAGGCATGTTTTTATTTCCGATTACAAGTGAATACATCCAGTGCTGCAAACCCAGCTTCCTGTTGGTTTGTACCCCGTGCGTGTGCGTATGCCCTGGTATACAGCTGTATATGCAATCTCCCTTTTATAGACGATATGTCTATATTATCTCTTAGAGTGTTATTTTTTAAGCTGTCTTCCATGGAATCCTATCCATTACTTCAGCAGTCCAATTTCTGCTTTTCATATTGTTGTTTTACTTAAGATTTTGATAAAAGAGTTCTGCCACTAAAAAAATACAAGAGTTTGAAAATTCCTGGCTTACTGTATTTAAAACTGAGGCTTTGTTTTTGGAGTCAGGCTATCAGAGTATGAGCTCTAGTAAAAGCTAGAGGGGTTTTGGTTCTGGCTGTTCATGATAGAGCAGCCTGGCTTCCATATTTCCCCATTGCTTTAGCATGGTCTTTGTGATGGCATTCCTAACTACCTCTGACTCACCTTGCAGGCGGAAGTCTCCAGTGTCCCCGAGTACCTAACCAACTGCGTCCGGCCTGATGTCCGTGTGTCTCCGAGTTTCAGTCAAAGCTGTTTGGCCTACAAAAATGATAAACAGATGTCCTATGGATTTCTCTTCCCTCCTTGTAAGTTACAGAATATCAGGATCTGATCATTCTAGAGGGATGTTATTTTCTGGAATCTGGACTGTTAGGATTTCAGTGGTCTTCAGGTTTTCTTTAAGAGAGGAACTCAAGAGATTGAAGAGGTGAACTTCTATGGGATCCTTCCAAAATCGGTCATAAGAGAGACCACCTTTCACAAATCCTGTTCTCTAGGAGAATTCTGAAGTTCAAGGCAATATACAGTGTGCCCCCTCACATCATTAAGTGGGACTCTGAAAGTGAAATAGTGTATCATTAAGACATTAATGTTTTAAATACTATACAGGTGATCACCTAAGAATATGGGAAGCTCTTTTATTCTCAGTGGCTTGATGACATATTTTAAGTCCAAATTATGCTAGTGAAATCAAGGAATTCTTTTACATAATATGTAGTTGACCCAAGACTAGGTAGGAGGAAAAAGCATTGTAAAGATTTTGGGGAGAGAGCTCTTGGTAAAGAAAAGACATTGGGTGGGAGAAGAAGGAGGAAATGCTTATCAAGTAGGGACCAAGTAGAAATAAAGGAATAGATCCATTCACCATTCACTTCATGATGTTTGGACCACTTTAGAAGATTGATTTTTCATTGGTGTAGATTTTGGTAAGTAATGGACACTATTTGTTTGCCTTATGTTTAGATCTGAGCTCTTCACCGGAAGCTAAATATGATGCATTCCTTGTAACCAATATGGTTCCAATGTACCCTGCTTTCAAACGTAAGTCTGATCTTTACCTAGTAAACTATTACTTATGAAAAGAAATATTTCTAAATTTGCCACTTACCTTTTCTACCTCTATATTAATTTTGATAATAGTAACTTTCACATGTTTAGCTGTTATATTTTTTGAAGAACTTTATCTTTTTAAAGATTTTTTATATTTATTTGAGAGCAAAAGCAAGAGAGAGAGAGAGACAGAGCACGAGTCGGGGGGAGGGACAGAGGGAGAGGAAGAAGCAGACTCCCCCGCTGAACTGGGGGCCAGATGCAGGGCTCAATCCCAGGACCCTGAAATCATAACCTGAGCTAAAGGCAGACCCTTAAGCAACTGAGCCACCCAGGTGCCCAAATTTTTGAAGAACTTTCATGTAAATTCTCTACCATTAATCCAAAATATGAATCTGTGAGGGAGGTTGGTAGGTTGTTTGTCCCTTGCTTATAATTGAAAAATGAAAGTCACAAGAAATGACCCAATTCATAAATGACAGAAACTGTACTAAACCAAGTTTGTATTTTGCTTCTAAACTGGTGTTCCATCTATTTCAGTGTTCATTATATTGGTGTAAGAAGGGTCTTCTTTGTGCTTTGGAGGCCACTTGACATTTAACAAACACCTATGTTTATTTATTGAATGTTAAATTAAAAGCCACTAGCACTTCTCTCTTTTAGGGTAGATGGTGGTGATATATTCTGAATGTTGACCTTGAAACCCAGAAAGAGTTTAAAGGGTCTTCTGAATTATGAGAGTATTAAATTCAGATGGTCTTAGGGCTTTGCAAATTATTCTAGTTTCTTGGAACACCTATAATTTCTTTGTATATAACATAAATATTTGTGGATAATAATGATGCTGTGAAAGGTATAGGTACAGAGAGCCCAGCCCCCAAAACCAAGTTCTGGTCCCCAGAGTATGACCACTAGCTATGTAATCATAAAAATGTCATTTAACCTCTCATTTATAAAACTATGAGAATTGATTGTATGATCTCTATTGCTTATATGGATTTATGATTTAATTGTCCAATGGCCAGAATAGTCCATTTTCTATTTCCAATTACAAAGAATTCATTCATTTGCCCATCCATCTCATCCATCCATCCATCCATCCATCCATCCACCCACCCACCCACCCATCCATCGATCCATCTATTCATCCATGTATTCAAACATAGAGAAAGCATTCTGGAATAACTTTTACCTCCCTTTACAGTGAAGAGACTTATATGCTTATAGGAAAGGTAGGAATAGGAAGCACCTCTACCTACTTCCACTTGGCAAAGGAGCACTGGCTGTATTACAGGACTCTTGGGGCTGAAATACAGTCTCAGAATCCAAACACGTGATTGTGGAGTGTCATCAACAGTGGCAAGCTTCCCCAACTTGACATTGGTGAAATGACCAACATGGTCTAGAGAAAAAAAAAAAATGTTTATTTGATGTCCTACTTAGTAAATGAAGGTTTATTCAAAGGTAGAATACTTTGCTTATGAGTAAAAATTAAAGTAAGCTTTTAAAAGGAGATTTCCTGGTTTTTTTTCTTAGGCCCAACTGAGAAATGTTTCAGAAACCCACATAGATATATTTGTTGTAATATTACATGGAATGCATCTTCATTTAATTTCCACAAATCAGGGTTTCCTGGATTTCTTTATTCTTTACTGATGCTTTTTTGACCAAGCAGTAATAAAGGAAACACACGGTACCACCCTGAGGCTGGCATGGCAAGAGGCCTTTCACAGAGGGCTCGCTGTTCTTCCCTAGGGGAATGGTTTTTTCACATGCCACATGTCTGTGGGTTTGGCCTTTTGACTGTTCTCATTGTTATTTCTTTCCCTCTCTGCCTTCCCAATTTTTGTGCTTAACATTTGAACTTCTCTCCCACTGTCCTCCTTTCTTTCTTACAAATATCTGTGGCATTTTGGCTCTGGTGGGCTGCTCTTTCTCATTCAGAGTAGAGTATAGAAGGTATAAAGAACAGTAGAAGCACCATGAGAAAAACAGCCAAGTGCTTTTTAATAAGGGGAGATAAGAAGTGATAGCCTGAACCTCACAACCCCCATGTAGAGTAGAGTGTAGTTAAGTTAAACCTAACATCTCAGAACCAACTCACTATGTGCCTTTCCTGTCCTCTTGTCATTCCCTTCTTTCGCCTTTCCCCCACTCTCCTCCTCTCCGTCATTCTGACTGACCATAATATAAACTGGAGCTGAGGTGGGCAAGGAAGTCCTCTCCAGGGATGACCTTGAAAATGAGAAATGAGTGAAGGAGGAGAAAGCAGACATGCACAGATCAGGGAGTTTTCCCAAAATAAGGAAGAGCAAATGCAAAAGCTTAGTCTGAAACAAGTTCAGCAAATAGAAGGCGGGAAGAAAGCCATGTACCCGATGGGGAAAGAAGTAGGAAGTAAAGTCATGCAGGTAGGCAGGGGGGGCCACAATGGGAAGTTGGAACTTTATTCTAATTGCAGTGATACATCATCTGGAATGTTAGGAATAGGAAGTTGGGAAGAATGTGATACAATCTAATTATGGTGCAGAATGATCCAAATGGCTATTATATAATGGGCTGCGGAGAAGTAAGAGTTTCTCACTGGGATCTGGGAAGTAGTCTTTTGCGGTAGTTCTTTGCAAAGAAGATAGTAGCTGAGACAGGATGGATGCAGTGAAGATGGTGAGAGGTGGTCAGATTTGGGTGATGGGAGAGTATTACAGAAGTGGCTCTGGCAAGGCTTGTTCAATGTGTATATGAAAGAAGGAGCCACATCAGGAATGACTCCTAGGATTTGGACCTGAACATGTGAGTGAGTGAGTACCATTAACTGATGGAGAAGCCAAGAGTTAGAGCAGGATTGGCAATGAAGACCAAGGATTCTGTTTGGATAATTTTTTTGCTAGACATGATTATTAGGTATTCAAGAGGACCATGAAATGCGTGGTTGAATAACATGTCTGGAGCTCCTTGGAAGGGTCAGGGCTAGAGATACAAACTTGGAAATAAGCATATCTATGAGACCATGAAGGAAGAAAAGGTAGACTAAGGCCTTTTTTCAGTTTCTCACCAACACTGTACTTCCTCTTTTGTACACTCGGTTCCCTTTGCCTGTTGTGTTTCCACCCCTTTGCCTAGAAAATACCCACTTATCCTTCAGAACTCAGGAGCCACGTCAGTGAGGAACGCTTCCCTGACTTATTGGGCGAGGTGAGCTAAATTCCCCTACCAATGTCTCCATACCTTTCTCTCTGCTGATTCATAAATGACACACACATAGCTGGTATTTCAGGGCAAATTCTTTTCAAGAATCACAACAGCTCTGCTGTCTCTTGGCTTGTGACATTTGGCTTGTAGAATGCAACCTAAAGAGAATTTGACAACAGCAAGGAGTTTTTGTTCATGAAGAATGGATTTCCCGCCCCCCCCCCCCCACAGGAATCTGGAATTATTTCCAAAGGGTATTGGTGAAGAAATATGCTTCAGAAAGAAATGGAGTTAATGTGATAAGTGGACCAATTTTTGACTATGACTACGATGGCTTACATGACACACAGGACAAAATCAAACAGTAAGTTTGTCATTTCTACTCAGTGTATACTTTTAAATTCTAAGAGCTCACTTAAGGCTCTTTTTCAAATATTCACATGCTCAAGAAGAGCTGATACCCGTGAAATCTTTTGCTCTTGAATCTCCTTGTGATTTCTTCAGTGCTTTGGGACCTTTGATCAAATGTGGTAATGGTGGTTGGAAGGGAATGGAGTTTTGAGGTAAATAAATGCACTTTTCCATTGCATGAGAGAAATGTACCAAAAGATTTTTTAAAAATTTGTCATTTATTCTTTAACAACTCTTCAGTGGAAAGATGATAGTTTTCCCTCACCTCCATTTTTTTGGGGGTGACTTTTGGAATCCCTTAGATTTTCTGGGTCAGTATATCTTTTTTTTTTTTTAAGATTTTATTTATTTATTTGAGAGAGAGAAAGGAAGAGACAGAGTATGAGTGGAGGGGGAGGGGCAGAGGGAGAGGGAGAAGTAGACTCCCCATTGAGCAGGGAGCCTGATGTGGGGCTCACTCCCAGGACCCTGGGATCATGACCTGAGCTGAAAGCAGACACTTAACCGACTGAGCCACCCAGGTGCCCCTGGGTCAGTATATCTTAATAGGAAATTCCATATAGACTTTGGTCAAATCTAGTTGTTTCTATCCTTCTCCATGATACTGTTGGGGAGATAAAAAGATAAGGCATACTTGCTCAGAAGGAACTTAAAGTTTGGTGGAGAAGGCAAGAAGATACAAATGTAATAAATTCATAAGAAGTCATTTATTTCTTTTAAGATGTATTTATTTATTTGAGAGAGAGACTGCACACAGGGGAGAAGCAGAGGGAGAGAGAGAATCCTGCCAGGGAGGCTGCCATGGGGCTCAATCCCAGAATCCTGAGATATGACCTGAGCTGAAATCAAGAGTCCGCTGCTTAACCGACTGAGCCACCCAGGTGCCCCTCTTTAGAAGTCATTTAATTTTATACATGCATGAAACAGAGAGTGGCATAAAATATGAGAGGGTTTAATTGTGCTTTACAGATAATTAGGAATAAAAAGCTATTTTTTCATATATATAATTAATAAAATAGGAATTATCTTACTCCCTTTTTCGTCATCCATAAGAGAAATTTCATCTTAATTGTACATTTATTTTATTGCTGATCATTGTTAACAGTTTTTAGCCAAAATTGTTATCATTTCAATCATATATTTTGAAAATGATTAAAATTAAGATAATAGAAAACCAGGTAAGGAATTGTGAGTTTCTGTACTTCAATTTACTGGAAAAGATTTTTTTTTTTAATTTCTAGGTTCATCACTAGCTCATCAGTCCTTAGTATTTCCTTGAGTAAATGAGTTCTCTGTACCAAGTTCAGCATCTCATTGTGGTTTGAAAGGGCTTATTACTCCCCTAGCTCCAGTGTCTCCTCCCTCAGGTCCACTTTACACAATTCTGTGCAAGCTATCTTCCTAAAACGTGGGATCTCATGATGACTCTTCCTGGCACAGAAACCTTCGATGAGGTCTTACTCCCTAAACAATAATGCCCAAATCCCACAACTTGGCCCTCAGAAGCTGCCAAATTATGGCTTAAAAAAAAAAAAAAAAGATTTTATTTATTTATTTGAAAGAGAGGTAGCGAGAGAAAGCGCAAGCAGGGAGGAGAGGCAGAGCAGGGAGCCCGATGTGGCGCTCTGTCCCAGGACCCTGGGATCATGACCTGAGTCGAAGGCAGACACTTAATGGACTGAGCCCCCCAGGCACCCCAAATTATGGCTTTTTATTGACTCTTCCAGCCTACGTTTCTACTATCTTGATCTGTTCATCATGTCCAGCCTCTAAGTCTTGGTTCAAGCTGTTTTCTTTGCCTAGAATTTCATTTCCACTCTGCCAGGTCCAGAGAGAGAGGGGATTCCAGGCAGCAAAAGCATTATGTTCAAAATACAGAAGTAGGCTAGTGCTTAGAAGTGAAAAATGATTCCGTTGAATGGGAGTTAATTTTAGTGACGTAGGCAATATTCATTGGTCACCATTTTAAAAAGAAAGCTACTACATCGATGGTCATTTTATTTTCCTTCCCGCTCCAGGTATGTGGAGGGCAGTTCTATTCCGGTACCAACTCACTACTACAGCATCATCACCAGCTGCCTGGATTTCACTCAGCCTGCCGACAAGTGTGACGGCCCCCTGTCTGTCTCCTCCTTCGTCCTCCCTCACAGACCGGACAATGAGGAGAGCTGCAATGTGAGTTCAAAGACAGAGTCCACTAAAATGAGTCATCTTTGTTTCTTTTTCTTTTTTTTTTTTTAAAGATCTTATCTATTTGACAGAGAGAGACACAGCGAGAGAGGGAACACAAGCAGGGGGAGTGGGAGAGGGAGAAGCAGGCTTCCCCCCGAGCAGGGAGCCCGATGCGGGGCTCGATCCCAGGACCCCGGGACCATGACCCGAGCCGAAGGCAGACGCCCAACGACTGAGCCACCCAGGCGCCCCTCATCTTTGTTTCTTAATTTAGATTCCCACTGGTAAACTCTTACACACTTACTATAAGCCATTTGGACTATACACTGTAACCAAGTAGAAAGAAGAAAAGACCCAAACAAAACTTTGCTTATCACCTGGGAGCTTTGTGTTTGAATGGCTTTCAATTTTCAGTGTAAGGGGGTGGGGAGGAGGAGCATGGGGGTGTACATTTATTGTAGTTCTAATTATGGGTGTGGTTTTGTCAAATGATCAAAGTGCCCAAATGTTTTTGCTTTTGCAAGAGACATACTTTGTAAAGGTAGGATGAAAGGAGCAAACATTGTGATAATTGTTGAAACTAGGTAAGAATTCACAGGGGTTCTTTATATTAGTCTCTACTTTTGTGGATGTTTGAAAGTGTCTCTAATAAAAACTTTTTTTAAAGACACGTACGCACAGGCATGTATACTTTATAAATCAGATTTTCCATCTACTGCTAGTTATGAGAGCAGTTGTAACAGGTCACCCCATTGTCAAATAGCTCAGATGACTCGTCCGTGGAGGCAGGAAGGCGTCACGAGAAAGCCCCGGGCAGGGATTGGAGCCATGCAGTGGGCTCGTGGCCCTGTACTCATTCTGCCTACACTTGGGGACAGTTCACATCACTTCCCCAGATCCCTTTACTGTGACAGAAAGGTTGTGCTCCAAGATTGATTTTAGAAGTAAAAGTCCCCATGATTTTGCTTTATAGAATAGAAGGAGCAGGGATGTAATCTACGGAAGAGGGATTTAGTCACAAGTCCTACTCAGTTCCTAAATTGTGCAAGGCGCTCTGGGAGAACAGCAGTCTGTCAAACGTACTTACCATTCCAGGGGTCTGCGGTGGGCCAGAGCAAATAAAACAGGTGCAGAAATGGCTACAAAAGGCAAAGAGCCCTAAGAATGAGCACTGGGTGTTATACGCAACTAATGAACCGTTGAACACAACGTCAAAAACTAATGATGTACTGTATGCTGGCTAATTGAATTTAAAAAAAATAGCTTCGCCAGAGGTTATCAGCTTCATGGACAAGGTAGCTGTTGGACTATGGCTTCAGCTGTGGGTGAAGATGGAGGCTGTGGATATACCCAAAGCAATACAGGAAAAAAATGGAAATTTGAAATATGGCCAAGAAAGCTAATGAAGCTTGACCAGAATGTTGGAAATGAGGGTAATAGTGGGACATAAGGTTTTAAAAGTTGCTTGGAATCAAATTTAAAATAAAAGTAGTAGTTATAGTTGCCATAGTGGCAGAGGTAATAATTGCAACCCTTTTCTGAGTCCGTGTTGTGAGCCAAGAACTGCGCAGGTCCTCCACATAGATTATTTCTAATCATCTCTTTACTCCACCAGGCAGGCTTATATGGTCTTCCCCCCAATCCCATTGCGTTCACTGTTGTGAAAGCTCTAGGTAATAAAGGAAAAGTATGATACGTTGTTACCTGGTTAGTTAGTAGGAGAGTAGAACTTTAGATTCAGGCCTTCTGACTTCAAAAGCCCATCCTCCTTAAAGTTTATCAGATTTCCATAGCAGGACCTTGGGAGCTTAGAAACTTTCCCAATCACACCAGCATTAGGTAGCCATGGAAAATGCCAACACCTAAGAGCAGCATTTTGGGCTCTGCTTCAAGGAGGTAAATTTAAGTTGGAAGGGGTCAAGCATGGTGCTCAAAGTGCTTTGGCAAGATTCATGGGATTGAGGTCACAGAACTGGAAGTGAGGTTATGGTCTTGGAAATTTAAAAAAGAGGGTGGAAGGTAGCAGTATTATACTGAAGGATCAATAAGATCTTGTCAATAATTTGATGGGAGGTGGAGAAGCAGGGGGTACTGCAAGTGAAAGGCAGGCTGTCATTAACTTACTGGCTTGACCTCCTCCATTTTGTTTACTCATAACCACAAGAGTAGCCAATGGTGTACCAGGGGGATGTAAGGCCTCTGCAAAGCATCATATACTTTCTTTGGACTTCAGTTTTACTAAAAACTTATGGGGAGGTGAAATTTTTTGCAAAAAAAACCTAAACCCATATATTATAGAGTGAAATTGCAAATTGTCATGCATTTTTTAAGGTAATTATAATGAAGAATTTATTTGTTTTCATCTTTTTTAGAAATAAAAAGGCCTAAAAAACAAAAAAGTTGCAAAAATGATAAATGTAATTTTGTTATATCCTAATCACTTAAGTGTGTTCTGTGAATTCCAAGTAAGTAAAATAATATAAAAATATATTTTCAAATCTTTATAGAATGAAAAGAAAACCACATTAATCATTAAATACTCTTCGATTTCCTTTACTCCTCCCACAGATGAATTCACAAATGAATGTACATTTACATTCTGAAGTACAAAGCTCCAACAGCCAAGTAGTTATACAGTTTATTTTGTTATGTGCAAAGTAGCTATTGCGTGCATTTTTAAGACAGAAGACTACAAAGACATTCCAGATGATAGTAGGCCATTTAAGGTACACCTAGATTCCTGGGGAGTATATGTTCAAGTGTGTCTGTCGTCAAGGGACTTTGGTGATGGGACACTCAGTTCAAAGGCATTCTTCAGCCTCCCAAATTGTAGAACTGACCAGTGAAATCCACAGATGTCCTCACAGGTCTTCCTCTCCTTTCTGGCTCCTGACTCTGCTTAGAGCTTAGAGATATTTCTTGGAGAGTTTATGGCAAGCATATGTCTTATTCTTATGCTGCCCACACAGACACCTGTCCTTGCTTTGAAGGTCACCTTAAAACTGCTGGAGCTTGAATTCACAAACTTAGGAGAAATTCAGGAAGAAAAGGCAGATGAAGAGTAAATGTCCATAGCAAGAAAGACAATAAGCAAGTTGACGGGTGGGCTTTTGCATTTATCTTCTAAATTATTTATTTTTAAAGTGTTTCCTTTCCTTCCCTAGGTGTACATGAACTTTTATTTGAATGTTATTAGTTTTGCATTTCATACCAGAGTCTCCTCTAGCAAATATTTCTGTGGATTGCCAGCTTGCATCAGGCAGAAGATATTTTCTTCTTGTGTTGCATGGCCAGTATTTCCTAATGACTAGTGTTAAGCGAGATTTTTGCATGTGAGAACCAGAAGAAAATGCCCTTCAAATGAAACTGGCAAATTACTTTCCAAGGAAAGAAATAGCAAAAGACAATTTCTTTTTTCTTTTAATTCTTATAATCCCAGCTGGCCACTATTTAAATTAGGAAAAACGTTTTCACCCCTTTGTCTGTATATTTGCATGATTGCATTTACAAAAGAAAAACTAGGCCACTGAAAAATCAAATAAAGAGTTGAATATGAAAATTCTCCTAAAATATAGCTTCATGCTCACTCTGCTTACTCTGAGGGGTTCCTGATCCATTTGGAGACCTCCTACTTCGTTAATTATATGGTCACAGTGAGGATTGGTCAGTCCCGTTGTGGGCAGAGTTATATTTAGGTCTGTCTCTTCCTGTGAATCGCAGAGAACTTGGTTAGCTTGGGTTAGGAGGGTGGGGCATGCAGGGTTAAACTCCTTACTTCCCCAGCCTGCAAAGCAATTTCTTCCTATTTCTTCATTTTGCCTGGGATAGCCAGGCATCAGTTTCCTGAACCAACACCCTCGTGGTACATATTTAGCATTGGCAAAAGCTGCTCTAGCTCCCTGTCCAGGTCTGTGTGGGTTGGAGCTTTCCGAGAAAACCCATTGCAGGTTCTCGGGCTTTGGTGGGGAGTTCATTGAGACCATGGGTGGTGAAGGAGTTGGGCGAGGGCATTTCTGAACATACTCAGCCCTCAGATACACAGCCACCCTTCAACTTGTAGAACGGCTCTTGGGAGCCATTGAAATTCTGGGAGCAAAGGCCCTCCTGCCTCAGGTCTACTGATGAATGTAGCCATTTCCCCCAGAATTCTCAGGGCTCTCAGATCTTATTCTTTCTCTCAAGAGTGAAAGAAGATATTTTTAAAATGTAAAGAACTACTCCTCCTGAATGACTTTCTACTTTCATCTTAGATACGAATAAATTATTTGGTGTGGGACATCGGATGTCTTTCATTGGAATTTGTGCCAATGGGGCCATCTTGGCAAGTAGCTAAGACAGAAGGAGATTTCCTTCCTTTTTTCCATGACATTGTTTCCTTACTTTATCTTTTGTCCACCCCGCCCCCTTTTTTCTCCTCTTCCTCCTACTGTCCGGGGAGCTGCTGAAGTAAGCATTATTTTCCTTGTGAACCAATGAAGAAAGCCTAGAGAGGTTAAGTAGCTTGGCCAAGGTCTCCTATCTAGGAAGTCATAAAGCCACAATTCCAGCCTAGGCCTCTTGGGCTCCAAAGTACCAGGTGTAGCTACTGAGCAGCTTTAAGTGGAACTCATTATTCAAATATCAATTCATTGCAATTTGATAGACGATGTACTTGATATTGTGGGTTCTTCCAAAAGACCAGGAACGCACCCATGAGATTTTGTGCATTAGGCATCAGCTCTTCACTTTCCTTAGAAGTCAGAAGAGCATTTCAAATTACTTGTGCTCTGTGCTCCCCTGTGTAGTTCGACAGCAGCGGGGAAAGAAACACATTGCTGAATTCTCCAGGACCTTTGGTTTTTGTAATTTTGATTTATGTTCTGAAAACCTATTGAGTCAAATGCCCTTTCACACCACATGTCTCATTTATTTGGTACAGCTAGTTGCTGTTGAGAACGTTTACAGCCAAGGGCAGGTATTTGTGGCACGTTCCCAGCAGGAATGTGGTAGAGCAGCCGGGGAAGCCAGGAAGGAAAAAGACACACTGGCTCTGGGTGCAGGAGTATGGAGGGCTCATTTGTGGACTTGAAGAAAATTGACCATTTGGAGAATCTCCTCTGGAAGAGTCTGGCTCTGATTGTATTCTGTTTCCACTGCAGAGTTCAGAGGACGAGTCGCAGTGGGTGGAAGAACTCATAAAGATGCACACAGCTCGGGTGCGGGACATCGAACAGCTCACCAGTCTGGATTTCTTCCGAAAGACGAGCCGCAGCTATCCAGAAATTCTGACACTAAAGACATACCTGCATACGTACGAGAGTGAGATCTAACTATCTGATCATCTGCAGTGCAGTCTTATCAACTGGTGTATATTTTTATATTGTTTTTGTATTTATTAATTTGAAACCAGGACATTAAAAAAAGTTAGTATTTTAATCCTGTACCAAATCTGACATATTATGCCTGAATGACTCCACTGTTTTTCTCTAATGCTTGATTTAGGTAGTCTCGAGTTCTGAGTAGAGCTTGTAATAAATACTGCAGCTTGCATTTTTAGTGGAAGCTTCTAAATGGTGCTGCAAATTTGATATTTGCATTGAGGAAATATTAATTTTCCAATGCACAGTTGCCACATTTAGTCCTGTACTGTATCGAAATACTGATTTTGTAAAGTTGCATTCATTTACTGTTAATTATGACAGACATATTTAAGCCTTATAGACCAATCTTAAATATAATAAATCACACATTCAGTTTTTTTTCTGGTTTACTTGGCCTTCGTTTCACTTATAAATTAGAGTATTTGTTTCTGGTATATTCATGCATGAAAGGTATACATTTTTCTGTATTGAGCCCTCTTCCTTGCTGAATAGAATACATATAGTCAAAGGGATATCCATGATATTCAACCACAGTGGCCTGGATGAGATAGTTTAGGTACACATCTCTGAGAAATCAGGAGGGCAGAGGACAAGGGGAACCAGAAGATCTCCTGAATACTCTCTCTCACCAATCTCTTTTAAAAATATTTTGACTTTTGGAGGAATAGGTTCTATTGATAAGTTGGTTCAAAGCTCTAAATATTCAACTCAACTGAGACTTTCTTAAGCATGTATTTGGTATAAGGTCAACCTATGAACTATGGAGGATATAAAGAGAAATAAGACAGTGGGATGGGGTATAGCTATAAAAGTGTAATTAACCCATTCAGGTAGAAAATAATAAATGCCAAGTGAAAAGTGTTAGTAATAATACAATATGACAGGGGCCTGAAGGGGAGGTGGCGGTGACTGTAGATGGACACAGCTTTAAGTAATGAGACACAGAGTGAGGAAGTCATTCAGAGATTTTCAGTCCTGATTGTGTTTTGGAGAAAGGATGACATTAGTGTCCTCATATCTCTAAAATAGTTGCTAATCCACCTTTAAAAAAAAAAAAGAAAAGAGGACAGCATATTGCTTTGTTTTCATTATGTTAATTTTTACATAGTGCCCCTGTTATGGTCAGTGAAATGGGTGTTTAATTTCTATAAAGTTTCCTTTAAAAATAAATGTATTTAAGAAGGAAAACATTGTGTCAAATAAAAAACACATTACAACAGAAATAGGAGAGATTTTACTAGGATATGGGAAACATGACGAAGGTGGTAAGAGAAAAAAGTGATGACTGGACACCAGCTGTCAGAATTCCTGGGAGGAAGTGAACACGATGATACTAAAGATTGCTGTATTTACTGAGCACCCGGTATGTTCTAGGTACATCTCTGACCCTTCATATGCCTTGTCTCTAAACACTGAAAAATGAGTTCAGGGAAGATTTTATGGAAAGGAGAAAAATGAGGATAGCAATGGGGAAGAATACTCACATTGGGCTTTGTAGTTTGGGCTAGGGTGAAATTACTGTAGAAATGAATTGGAATATGACTCATTATTCACTTGATAGTCAATACGATGTATTGATCACTTGCTACATGCTGGTACCTATACTTGCTATTGGGGATAACACTGTAAAAGATAGACATGATTCCAGATGTTGTGGTTGTGATATGTGCTGTGAAGGAATTAAACTGGTGCAGAGGGACAAGGGGTAGAAAGAGAAGAGCCTTGCAGGTGACGTTACAGCCAAGACTTGGAAGATGAGGAGAGCAGGGGCCGAACTGAAAAGCGTGGCCAAGGACTGGAGGTGGGAAAGATCTAGGAATGTGTGAGGATCTGAAAGACAGGTACACCTGTCTTTCCCAGCGGTGAGGTGGATAGGGACCAGGCGAGCAGATCCTTAGAGGCCCACTGAGGCATTTGGATTCGGTTCTACGTGCAATGGAAAATAAAGAAGTGTCAAGCAGAGGTGTGACAGAATCTGATTTATGATTTCAGTATATTGACAGTGATATGCAACAATTACATGGTATGCTCTAAACATAATTCCACAGAAAATACACCTGATACCTATTAAGTGCTATAATGCTGTTTCCCAACAGGAACATTACAAGAGAAGGGTCAACTCTGTTTTTTGTTAATAGTGGCAATAGTTGCAATCTCCTTGCTTAGCTAGATTTCTATGTCACCTCAAAGTGAACTCTTCTCAAAATAAGGTTATATGCGAGGCTTTTGGGGTGAGCAGTTGCAAATTTAGTTGAGTCCTGCTGCTCTATTTTTATCCTTAGGTCAAATCTTTCTTTCTCATAAATAAACTTCATCCCCAGAGAGAACATCAACAACTCTGTATTTCAGGTGAGTGGCTTTGCTGACAAACACATGTCATTAATTGTGGGGTTATTTACAAAAGCCCCTGAATGGACAGGGGCTCTATTAAAATGAGGCCTGAAAGACTATTTTAAGTTGGGGATATTTGTTATTTTTTTATATTGAGACCTTAGTCCATTCATGCTTTCATTGAGCAAGTTGCCAACGGCTTGCTAGCATGGTGGTCCTGTGCTAGTAGATGGATTCCGAAACTGCCTCTCTAAAATGAGCTCATTGTAAATAGTGTAAACCAGGAAAACAGCCACATAGTTTCCCAAGAGCAAAAACATTCGGAATTGTTTTAGGAGAGTTGACTTTAAAAAAAAAAAAAATCTCTAAACAAAAGTAAGGTTTGGGGCCAAGTGGGTTTGTAGAACTGCCCAAGAGACACAACTCCCCAATCCAGTGCACATTATTCCTTGTGGCGGTTGGGAAGAGGGTGGCTACAGTGAGGTCCAGATGATTCCTCCTGTTTGGATTTCTCTCCCTTTAACTGTCTCTCACTATGTCTTCGCTGAGTCAGGACCGGGCTGCCTTGTGGGTGGGAAGTGGTAAAGGCAATGGGAATTCTCCCATGGCTTTGAGTAGAGGGACGGTATGGGACAGTGAGGAACCAGATTTAGATGTTTGAGTTTGTAGGCTGGGGTAAATAGAGCATTGCTGGAGGCCCCACCAAGGGTGGCAGGAGTTCCTGTTTGGGCTGCATTTCTAGGAAGCCCATGCCCTTGACTCCTCTTAGCAGGGATGTTCAGTTTGGGCTGGAATATAAAAATGGAAATGATGTCCCTGACCTATGAAATTTTGCACTCTGGCTATTGGGAGCAGGCAAAAGTCCAGCACTTTGTGACACTGGGCCCTGTTCCCTCTAATTCCTTCAGATGGCTCCTTCCCTGCCTTTAGGTATTTCCTCCCACAAAGCCTCAAGTGCTGACCAGTGTTCCATTGAGTGATTGAACGCTTGAGACCTTCAGCAGCATTCTGGAAAAGGAAGACCACCAGCATTTCAGGCTGGAGGCAAGGGGACAGGCCCTATCAGGCTATGGTTAAAAGCTGGAGATTTGCCAGGGTGCCTGGGTGGTACAGTTAGTTAAGCATCTGACTCTTGATTTCAGCTCAGGTCATGATCTCAGAGTTGAGAGGTCAAGCCCTGCGTGGGGTCTCTGTGCTGATTGAGGAGACTGCTTGAGATTTTCTCCTTCTCCCTCTGCCCTTTCCCCCACTTGCACTCTCTCTCTCAAATAAATAAATAAAGTCTTTTTTTTTTTTTTAAAGCTGGAGATTTGCAGTTACATGGTATTGGGCAACATAAACTCTAAGTTTTTTCATCTGTAAAATAGTGATAATAATACCTACTTCTCAGAGTTGGTGTAAGAATTATGGCAGGAAATCTCATTGAAACATAATTTGGTAAATTTTTCCCTTCCTTTTTTTCTCCATTCCCCACCAAGGAAGACATGCCCTTTTAAAGTATTTTCTTGGCTTTGGATCTTTTTGCAGAATAGTGGTGGGAAGCAGAAACAGTCTGAAATGAATGGATTTCCTGTCTTTTGTGAAACAGAAATCCACTGAAGAGGTGAAAAGCATTAGCCTTTAGAGTGCCGAGAGAGAGAGACAGAGACAGAGACAGACAGAGAGAAGAGTTGGGGGGACCTCTCCTTGGATTCAAAATTGGAGAGAAGTCTGTGGGTCTGAGCATGTGGTCACATTCCAGGATGTGCTATGTGACCCTTTCGGGGAATTGGGACCCTAGGCCCTGGGGGTCCTGGCCAGAGCTTGGAAACAGGAGATCAACAAACCTCAAGGGACCTAGACACATGCACAGTGAAGACATGCATGCCAATTGAACTCATATCATTTTTCATGTACTAGATTCTGGTATGACCCTTGGGGGGGATGATGGGAACCTCAAGAAAGACTGAATGAAAAAATGATGTAAGCCATGTAAGCTGGACACATAGGTTAGAAATGAAATTTATTTTAGGGAAATAAAGTTTTACTTCTTATGCAGTGAGATATATACCAGCTACATTTGGAAAATGCTTAACACCATGCTTGCTACATGCCAGGTGTTCAATAAATATTATTTGAATAAAATCGAGCTAGGAAAAAAGAAAGACATGGAAAGAGCAGCCTGAGAGGTAGGAAACAGTGGGTATTATGAAACCCAAGGATAAAGACACTTTCAAAATGGAGGAAGTGGTCAGTGACATCAAACGCCAGAGAGAAGTTAGACGGGAATTTGAAAGCATCCATTGAATTTTGCAATAAGGTGGTCATCTTTGACCTTCCTGGAAGCACAATGAAGTGGCCTGAAAAACAGCCAAATTGCACTGGGTTGAGGAGAGAATGGGAGAGAATACTGGAGGCAGTGAGTAGACACTACTCTTTGAAGAAATAAGAAATAGGATAAATAGACAATAATGCAGGCTGGGGGTAGAGTTGAGGGAGGATTTGATTCTATTTAGGATGGGAAAAAGCTCGTACAGGTTGTTGAGAAGATTTGATAATCCTGGAAAGGCACTAATGGGTAAAGCAGTTGCATTGCGAACACATTTGAAATTGAAAGCAATTGATAGAGTCAGTGGTAATAGATTTGCCTTCAAATTAAGGGACTAATAGAATTACCTCTTGGGGTAAGTGTTAGCATAGAACATATTATGTACATCACACTTTGCAAAATGGTAGCCTGAAGGTTGGATACAAAGCACAGATTGCTTTGTTGTGCCCATGGGATATTTTAAAAAATGAGTTAGATGCCAAATTTGAAAATCAACAAATTTCACATGAAAATCCAGCTTTTTGACTTCTCTTAAAACGTTAAAAGTTTTTTAGTTAGTCCCTGTAAGCTATTGTTTCTGTCAACAATCAGTGGAAGCCTATTTGGCTGCCCTTAGGGCAATCATTCTCTAGAACAGGGGTTGGCAAATAAATATTTTCCATAAAAGGTTTTGCCATTCAGTCTCTAATTACTCATTTCTGCCATTGTAGAGCCAAAGGAGCCATGGGCACTACATCAAGGAAAGACCTTTGCTTTGTTCCACTAAACTTGATTGTGGACACTGAAATTTCAATTTCATTTCATTTTCATGCACCAAGAAATATTGTTCTTTGGGTTTTTTCCCAACCATGAAAAATGTTCAGTGTTCTTAGTTTTTTGGCCAGATAGAAACAGGTGGCTGGCTGGATAGTTCCTAACTGCTGCTTTGGATCACCACCCATCCCATTGTTCTTTCCACTCTAGGTGAGTACAAGTTCCATTTTTAATTGTGTTTTGCATTTGTTTTTCTCCAGCTTGCCCTACTATATCAATTTACTCTGCTTGTCTTTAGGCATTTGACTTTGACCCCCATGTGGAGTGACAAGATGCCTTGGACTGAAGGATTGTCAGTACTAAAACCAGGAAAGTTTTGGGCAAACCATGAGGAGCTGGTTTACATTATTTTTACATTTCTATTAGTACTTTGCCTTTGGAAAGGCATTGCCATTTTAAATAGCTCATTTAATTATCTTCAATAATCTTTCATCTCTTTCCTTCCATAGGGCTTTTTGTTTGCCATCTCGGTAGTAACTTCTGCCAGTGTCATACTTTAATCTCTTTATCTCTCCCATCTCCAAAGTGGCAGATCTTGTCTCATTCATTATCTATTCAGAGCACTTCACACAGTGCCTCGCATGGGTCTCTTATCATCAAGTGATAGATGAGTGACTGATGAACCTTATTCTCTCTTCACCCTCTGAGATAGTTAATGTCATTATGGGTGAAAAACTGGGCTGAGATGAAGATCTAATGTTAATCTAGAGGCCCACAACTCACTCACAACTTCTGGCTTCCTGAAATGAGAACTGTGTTTCTTCTCTGTGTTGGTGACATCCACTCTGGGCCATGAAAACACCTCAGCCAGAAACCTGAAGTGTTTTTGTCCTGTTCCTCCTGTTTGCTGAAACCTGGTTTCCCACTTGGTCAAATGAGTCCAGCCACTTCGCTGTCCCCTTTTGCATAAACAGCTTGAATCAGCGAAATGAGGAAAGACCCTATGGCTTTGAAATCAGATGTGGGTTCAAGTCTGGGCTCTGCCATGTGCTGGTTCTCAGACATGTTTCTCACATTGTGGCCAGCTCATTTGTAACAAAGGGATGGTCGTAGGTACCTCTTTGGCTATTGTGAAAACTAGAGGTAATGAATATACAGCACCTAGTATTATGTCTGATTCAATGAATCAGCGGCAAGATAAGCCTGAGGTTAAATCATGAATTTGAAAACTAAGGTTCTCATTTTATGCTGCCACTAATTTTTGGAATTACGTGCCTTGTCTCAAATGTAAAATGAGAGCAAGTTGGATGATCTCTCTAGTCTAATTCAATGATTAGAATTTTGTAACTTTGAATTTCTTTTTCTTTTTTTTTTAAAGATTTTATTTATTTATTTGACAGAGAGATAGCAAGAGCAGGAACACAAGCAGGGGGAGTGGGAGAGCGAGAAGCAGGCTTCCTGCGGAGCAGGGAGCCCGATGTGGGACTCGATCCCAGGACCCTGGGATCATGACCTGAGCCGAAGGCAGACGCTTAACGACTGAGCCACCCAGGCGCCCTGTAACTTTGAATTTCTAAACTTTATATTTCCCCCTAATCTCTGGATCTTTGTCTACTCAATTTATTTATTTTTAATTTTTTTTTGTCAACTCAGTTTAAATGTAGAATTCTTTATATAACCTTTACCAATAGTTTGTTCCAAAGTCAAGGTTATTTATTCCCATCTTCGTGTTCCCATCCCAATCTATCAAAGTAAGAGATGACATTTATCTTGCCACTTTTTAGTGAGTTGTTTGCCACTGGTTCCTCCCTGGCTGGGGCTATTTGGATCATGATCTCCATTACTAGTGATGTACTATCAGTTGGCTAATTGAATTTAAATAAAAAAAAAAAATCTCCGTTATGCATCAGTGTATTCCTACTGTCCACTAAGAACTTGATAAATGTCCCAGGAATGGATGAATGCCTAAGAACAAGGAGTTTTAAATGATTTTCACAGGGAGAGAAGAACATCAAATTACCTTACTTAACCAAATATGTATAACATAAATTGCTTTTAGATTTTTGCTGCCCAGGGCCATTGCCAATGGCTGGACATTCAATACCCATCTTTCCTCACACTTCCCTCTTGACCTTTATTCCTTTTGTATTTTTTCTTTCCTAGTTGGCTGCGTGGAGAGACTTGACTCACCCAGCAGGATGGACTGAAATCTAGAGCCCAGTGACATCTTGTCTTTGTAGTCAAGTTTTTGTTTTCCTTTAACTTTGAGACAAAATAAATTCAAGGGATTTTTAGCAGTGAGCTGGGCACCATTGCTCTTATGTGTGATTTTAAATTATATAGGTCCTTTACACATCTTCCCTACCTGACTATGAGCAAGACATCTTGTCCCCCAGGGATTTTCTCTTAATAATCTCTAAAGTGAAAACTCTGGACCAGATTTTGTGATTTTTAATTTTCAAGCACGATCTCTAGCTTAGGTTGGCCTGGTTGAGAATATTGACTCGTCTACGTATTAGCCATGAGAACTTGCAACAGTCACTTAACTTCACCAAGCCTCACTTTCCTATCTGTAAAATGGGGTTAATAAAGCACCTATCTCAAGGGATCATTTTGAGAATTCTATTAGATAACTGAGATAAAGCTGACATGAAGCTTAGCAGTGTCTACTGCAAACACACACACACCCCAACTCAAACTGTTACATAAATCAGACTATTTGACTCTTGTTGATCTTCTTTGAAGCTATCAGAATATAGAGATTATAAAAAAGACTCAGTAAACTGTGAGGAAAATTTACAGTGCCTTTGGCTGCTGGGATCCACCCCTACTCCTTTGGGTAGCAGCACTCCAATCTCCTTCTAAGATACCACCTTCATTTATCCCTCTCTGAGTTCATGGAATTTGAGTGATATGGATCCACTCCAGTTGTATGGGCATGTTACTCACGTCTGACCAATTTTGATTTGTTTTTCCCTGGGCACAGTGTGTGATTCTGAATGGCATGTGACTTAATCAGGACCAATGAGACATAGTGGGACTTTGGCTGGAACATCCAGAAAGGAGACTCTCTTTCCCACTAGACTTGAACCTAGGAGGATGTAAAGCTGAACCGGGATATTCTTCTTTCTTCCTGGAGAAAAGACCACTCCAGATATGGTGTATTATAGTGGACACAGAGTGAGGTAAAGAGAAACAACCAGGGTCCCCTGCCTAAGGCAAGCATGTTAGGTACGCATTACCCACTAATCTTTTCAGTAACATGGGCCAACAAATGTCTTTTTTACTTCAGCTAGTTTGGGCTTGAATTGAACATATAACTGAAAGAGTTCAGACTCACACAGGAGTTGGTCATTTTGTCCTTCTCCAGATTAAGTTACATGAATCAATCCCAGACTCAGAAAACAGTCTTAGCAACACAGCACCCTTTCACCTCTGTCGTTAGCTGCTTCATCTCAGAGCTCTTCAACTTCTTTTTGCCGCACTCCCACCTCCATTAATTCATCTCATCTATGTCCTTCCTGGTCACAATCATACCTTCCTACTAGCTCCCTCCCAGTGCCTGGCTCCCTCATTAGTGCCTACTGGTCTTTGACTAACTCTAATCTGGCCACCCACGCCTTTCAAGTGCAGCAATGAACAAACACATAACCAATACTAATCTAGCAACTAGTCCCATTTATTCCTTTTGAGATTTCTCAGTTATAAGTATAAACTTTAGTGTCCAGATCCTGCGTGAGGCTGGTGAGAGACCTAGTTCATTTCTTTTTTGCAAACCCACAGACCAGCTCATTCAGCTGAGTTAGATGAGAGGCGTTCCAGAGGCTTCCACTGTGAAGTTTGTAGATTCCTCACCTGTAGAGGTTGGAGGAAGGGGAGGCAAAGGAGAATCAGAGTGTGGTGTGATCACGGTATAATTTTCCTCCCTCTGGGAGCAGTTCAAGTATATTCTACAAATGTCAGGGAACCAATGACTCATCAAATAGTTGAGTGTTGGTTTTGGAAAAGGGAGAGGAAGTCACTGCTTTGGAGCTCAGTGATGGATTTGCACTAAGGTGAGATCTCATCACACCAGTGGGACTGAAATATTGGCAGTAATACCTTGCTCTTTTCTGAACCTGGGAGAGGTGCCATGTCCCCCAGATCCAGGAATGGGGTGACGTACTTGCAGTCAGAAAATACTGAGTGTAAGCATTCCAAAGGTAACACCTCCTGTGCCTCCAAGGACCAAGTTGCTGTCTGTGAAGTGAAGCTCCAATTCCCTTAAGACAAAAAAGGGACCAGCCTCACCTTCTGTCCCCCCACACTGGCAAAGAGGAAGGTGGGGAGAGCATCTGTCACTTGGTTCATCTGGGCAAATGTGAGCTGCAGATGAAAAGCAGCTATAAGAGAGAATCTTGCTAGACATTTCCACCCTTGGCCCATATCTGTTCCACTTGCTGAGTTTGGGAAGTGAGAAAGCACAATTATTGACTCAGAAGCATGAGAGAGGGACACAAGCCTAAGAAAGGGAAAAACAACAATAGATTGGGCTATTCAGCAAAGCCCACAGTTCCTTATGTAACACTTGCTTCATGTGAACTCAGGCTACCTGCATGTTACAAGTCACATGTGTGGCTGATGTAACTGATGTGTTGAAGTGGAGATAACTCATGGGGGGTGAAGTCACCTTCTGTGACCAAAGACCAGAACTTCCTGACCACTTCTGCATCCTTCAATAAGTCTACACCTCTCCTGTTCAGTCTTTTCTTTTTTAAAATGATGAGGTGTGTGTAGATGCTTGCGTATGTTTGGTAGTAGTGATGGGGGTTAAGAACGAAGTCCCATGGTCCTAGAGCCTGTTCCATCTCTTCTTAATAAATCCTGGTGGTAGGAGTAGGGAAAGGGAGGGAGATAAGAGCCTGGCCCCCGTTGTTGGCCGCCTGTGGTGGACACTCCCTTTAGAATGTGGCTTAAAAGTGGTAATTGAGTCCTCAGCTTTTGGCCTTCATTGCAACTCTGGGATGTCAGGAAAAGGGCTACTTGGTAGAGCAGAGCTTCAGTGGCAGTCCTCAGACTTGCTCTAGTCCACTTCCTACTTTCTTGATCACCTGTCGTTGTCCCATATTGATATGGCAAAATCCTAACCTTACCTTCTGCTTTTCCAGGTCTAGAGAGAAAGCCACTTTCTCTAGGAGAAAGCCACATGACAGGGACATAGTGGAGTCACAACATTCATGATCATTCTTCATATGAGCCCTCCATCTGGCCCATCAGCTCTCTTAACGACCTTCTACAGTGACCACCGTCACTCTGCCCCAACATTTGACCATGTTTCAAGCCCCTTTGCTCTGAACTTTTGATTTCTTCTCTTACTTTCAGTGGCAGGTGAAACCATCAAATTGGAATTTCTTTAAACTCAGATTAGCAAGTCTGTAACTGCTCAATAGCAGAACCCATCTTTACTTCTAATTACGTGATTGGGCTGTCCCTCCTCTTAAGGTCAAACCCTCACCTTGTGCTTCAGATTCTGCATTCTTCTGTCTTTACAGAGACCTTACACTATCAATGAGTCCCCACAATGAGATCTTTTCATAAATAGTTAAACATGCTTAACTCTCTTCAACCTGCAAAAAAAAATTAAATTAAATTAAAATTCCTTTTATATTATACGTCTTCTCTTACAGCTTCTTCTTACTATTTTTCTTCCAATAGTCTAATCCTTTCCAATTTTCAGAGCCAAATTTCTCAAAAAAAAAAATATCTGTCTATACTTGGCGCCTCCATTTCCTCTGTACCCTGCACCTTGCTTCTGCCCTCTCACTTCTCCAATGTAGCTCACTAAGTCCACTAATGATCTTCATGCTACTTAATTCAATGGTCGATTTTTAGTTCACATTTTCTTGACCTCTCAGCAGTGTTTGATACCACGGCCTGTCTCCTTTGCCATCACTCTGAATTGCCACACCTTCTTGGATTGCCTCTTCCATCTTTGGCTGAGTCTTCTTTCTCTTTGTAGCATGTTGCTTTTTTTTTTTTTTTAATTTTATTTATTTGAGAGGGAGAGAGCATGAGTGGGGTAAGGAGGGGCAGAGGGAGAGGGAGAAGCAGACTCCCCACTGAGCAGGGAGCCCGAGACAGGATTCGATCTCAGAACTCTGAAATCATGACCTGAGCCAAAGGTAGACGCTTAACTGACTGAGCCACCCAGGTGCCCTGCATGTTGCTTTTCTAACCTGCCACTAAATATTAAAGTTTCTCAAGGTTTGACCTGAGGCGCCTTTCTCTTCTTTTTTCTTCCTCTTTGTCTTTTGTCTCAGGAATCTTATTGATTATGTGACTGCCTTTAGCATGGAACCAGGGACAACCTCCCACTTAGTCTCTAGTCCAGATCTTACCTCAGAGCTTTACACTTGTATATAAAAATTTCTTTTTTTAAATAGATTTTATTTACTTATTTATTTGAGAGAGAGAGAGAGAGCACAAGTGGGGTGGGAGGGGCAGAGGGAGAAGGAGAAGCAGACTCCCCGCTGAGCAGGGAGTCTGGGCTCATGACCTGAGCTAAAGGCAGGTGCTTAAACAACAGAGCCATCCAGGCGCCCCTATATCCAAATTTCTATTCAATATCACCACCCACATGTTTCAAGGCCACCTTAGACTCATGATATCCAAGACAACATATAAACTCTCCGTAAACTCATATAGCAAAATAGTGTTTGCTATTTCAAAGAATGACAGAAAGTTGAGTCAATTTTGCCATTATCTTTGATCTACTCCACCATCACTAAACCTGTCAATTTTAGCCCCCTTTCTTTTTCCTTCTGGCACTTTGTCTGCCTTCGTCCTTTTCTTGTTTAACCCTTGCTGCTTCCCAGAGTTGACTGTAAGAGCTTCCTATTTGGTCTCCCTGCATGTGTTGTGGTCCTTTTCTAACCCACAATTCATGCAACAACAGGAGTATCTTTCCAAATGCAAATCTAATTATGGGTACCAGTCTTCTCCTTCCTCTTCCCTATGTCAACTATCTACGTAAAAGTCTTTAATATTCCATTGCTCTTTGCCAAAAAAACAGACCTTTAATATGACCAACAGAATCATTTTTCTGTACTGGTCCCTGTAACTCCATCACCCACCATTTCTTACCTCACTTTGTGTGCTTCTGTCACACGGGCCCTTCTTGTGTTTCGTGATTAGTTGGTTCCACATGGACACAGGACTTTAGCACATGCTATTCCCTATTCCTGGAATAAACTTCCTTTCCTCTTCTGCCTAGTTCAGTCACATTTACTCTTAAGCTCGCAAGATAAAAATCATGTCCTCAAGCATTTCATGACCTCACAATATAGATCAGAGTCTTTTCTTATGTGGTAGTATAGTGTTGCAGCATTCATCTTTGCTTGGGATAGCACATCCATTTGGGCTTCATATCTGTCTGTCTGACTAGTCCATAATGGAGAGCAGTGATTTGTTCAGCATTATATCCCCAGTATCCAGCACACTATCTCAAACTTGTTAAGCACACTATAAATATTTGTAGAATGAATGAACCAAAAGTCCTGTTAGGCCCCATTGTCTTCGTGGGGAGGCTTACAGAATAAGTGATAGAGTTGTGTACATTAACATGGTTGTATCTGACTCTAGAACCCAAGAAATACCTGGTATACAATAGCTTGTGCAGTTACTAGGAAAACAACTTATTCACAGTGCCCTGTGTGTGTGTGTATGTTTATTGTTGTTTTTGTTTTAAAATAGGGAACCAGAATACAAAATAACTTTTTAAAGGCTCAAATCATCTTAATTATCTCATGGACTGTAATTAGGAGAAAAACTTAGATAATGTAGAGCTTTTTATTAAACAGGGAACATGAAATTTTGCCATAGCTTCAGGAGGCTTAGATGTAGGTTGACCGTAGGTCCTGATTTACACTTGTTGTCTGGGTGTAATTATTAACAGTGTGATTGTTCATCATGCCCTCTTTAACTCTCTTTAACATTGAACCACACATGATTTGAACATCCTGTTTATAGGCAAGGCAACAAGGCCAGTTTAAAGAGGTTTAGAGTTAGGAGCCTTCGATATTAGTTCTAGCTCTGCCTTTAGATTTGATGGTGGCAAATTACTTTAGTGAGTTTGAAAGATGAGGTTCTTACTAGCCTGTACTTGGTGATTTTTGTGGGATCTTCAAGCTAAATTATTAAAGGTAGGTTGGGTTTTCAACATGGGTAGAAGGGCCCACTAAACTTTAGGGACATATGAGCAAGGCCATAGAGATAACAAATATGCATAAATTATTTAGGATCACAGGGAACTTGGTAGGAGAGGGCAGAAATAGATTGGAGAATGTAAATTAGACCATCTTTTTACTGTCTAATTAGAAGATAATATTTAATGAATGAAGTAAGATGGTTGAAACACATGCTTTCGATAATTCTGTAGGACAGACATGGATCTGAGGTATGTAAGAAAAGTGTATGAGAAATGTACTTGAAACAGATACAGTAAAAGGTGATGGAGGGCCAAAGTTGGGCACTAACAGCAGTAAAGAAAAGGGACTTGGGAAGCAGAACCACCTTTAGGTAGAAACGAATGTTTGGCAACTTGGGAATAATTGGTTTGGAGAACGATTTATTCAACAAATATTTTTAATACCTATTTTGTGCCAGATATTATGTGGTGTCTTGTGGTACCAAGATGAAAAGCCTTGATTATTGATTTCAAGGAACTATGTAAATTAACCATTGTAATGAATCCAACATAAATATTGGAGTGGGCTTACGTTCAAAGAGCTGTTAAATCATAAAGAAGGAACTTTTAAGTCTTCCTGGGTGAATGAGGATAAGCATCATAGAGGAGGTATTTGACTTGAGACTGAAAGAATGAGCACGGGAGGTGGTTGGGATGAAAGCAAATCAATGCCAAGGCTTATGTCTTAATCATCTTTATATTCCTAGAACCCTTATGGTGTCTACAAAATGCTGAACTCTAGCAGGAGGTGGCTACAAAGGGAGGTAGAAGATGATGAAGCAATGAAGGAGAGGAAGGAAATGATGACAATTCAGAGGTTGAACTTAAAGACTGCTTTGATATCTTCCACATCCTGAATGGCACTGTGCTAGCTCGAAAGAGCTGGATCTGCCTTTGAAGTTTGCTAACCTGCAATTAGGAGAGCTTAGCCATCAGGGGACTCTGACTCAATAAGCAGAATTGCAAATTTCTATTCTAATTACGTTCAGAAACCTTAAAAGATTTGATTATATTTTGGTCTAAGGGACAGGCCACAGATTTAAAGGAGTCAGAAGTCCTCATATTTTCTGGAATCTTTCTGCTCATCTTTAATTGAAAGGATATTTACTTTTAAATTCAGTTTTCAGGTCAATCCAATTATGCTTCTCCGTGACACATGCTCTTATTTCACCTTGGCAGATTGGTTTCATTAGAAATAATCCACGGTGGGGGTAATGTTAACATAATATTGCTTCTAAACTAGGCACAGTTTGATGAAAGATTTGGATATACTTGGTGGGTTGCCGTTCCAATTTCAGACGTTTTGTTGGCATTCCCTGAAAATCTGCCAAAAGCAGGGGATGACAGCTAAATGGGCTTTTCATACTCTGAGTGTGGCGGTGGAGGTTTAGCCTTGTGACTCTCTAAAAGCCTTGGGGAACTGATGATCAAGAGGCCCCAAACTCCTCTGAGAAATGTTATTTCAAATGAGTACTTGCCAATTCCAAATTCACCAGTTAAAAATTTGAAGATGAATTAGGTCACCTCTCACATTTATACATTGTTTAATCCAATTTGCAATGTAATGTCACATGCATTATCCTCTTTGATCTTCATAGTAACTCTGGGTTGTAGTCAACAATGGCTTTGCTTTTTCCATTTTATGGGTTTTACAGATGAGGACTAGGTTTAAAGAGAGTAACTTGTTTGTCCATATATGCGCAGATAATTAAATGTTTATGAGGTCTGGGAATCAACTTGGTCTACTCATTCCCAGTCTAGTGCTTATTATACTTAACCATGAGGACTTACATGGTGAAACTTTAAAATATACTCATTGAACAAATGACAATTCAGTCTTTGCAGCAGATATTGTCCATATGACAGATTTAGGCAGGCAGGCATAATGAGGATAGAAAAGGCATGAAAGACAATGACTTGGCTCTTCAAGGTTTGAACTTTGGTGTATCTTCCTGTCAGCACAATGGTGACCTTACCAACCCACTAGTCCCAATGTGTATCACCTTATCATACATATACCAGGCATCTCCTCCCAAGACAGAGAGGGCTCTATAAAGAATAAGATGTGACTGTGATTGAAATCTTTTATGGGTAGAAGTTTCATTTAACAAAGATGATCTGCCTTACCAGTTTAATGGTATAAATGAAGCTCCTTCTTTAATTTTTTTTGATATTCAAGTTAATTGCATCTCAAGTTGCTTTAGCAGAATGGCATTTCTGGTCTAGATTCCTGTACCTGCTACAGTGATTTTTCAAGAGAGAACAATCTAACCCCCCCCCATTGTTATCTGCTGCTAAAGAGTTTACAGTTGTTATAGCTCTTTGGTTTATTCTCATGGGAAGACATTATTTTCACAGTTGTTCATAGTGGCTCTTGGATCAGGAAGAATTCAGCATTAGCAAAAATTAGTGCTCTTCTTATGAGCAGTAGACCTTGGCTTTGAACCTAAATCTTAAGTCCAGGCTCCATCTTTCTTCATCGTGAATCCCCTCTTGAAGGCTTTGGTGGACTTAGGTTGACATCATTGTAATCTATCAAATTGGGTTTAATGTTGAACATTGGAATGGAAGTTGATGAAGCCTCTACCACCTATGTATCTAAAAGTTCCTTAACCTCTGTGCAAACTTTCTCATCTAATCACAGCAATGTCTTTGACACAACAGAGTATCAGGAGGGAAAGTGTTTTGGCAAATACCCCCAAATAATTCCATTTAATAGTGTCCACTCACCTTATGTTTATATATCTTAGAGAGGCATTTTAAATAATTCTTCCTGGAATCAAGAAGTCAAGAAGATATGTCTTCAGATTTTTTACATAGCAAAAACTAAGAATGAATTAATGTTTGCCTGCCAAGGCAACTTGATATAACAGTGTCGCGGACTATTAAAAAAGTTGAAAGCCTTAGTGTGACACAACTATTTGAATAAGCCTTCTGTATGGGAACAGACATTTGTTCTGACAGTTGAATACTGAATGGATCTAAAAAAGAAATCTAAACAATTAGATAGGAATAATGAATTTATGAACATCTGATTTACAAATACCTACTCAGGCTGTATTTTACTCTATTGCCAGAGAAAGAGAGTAGAATGAATTGTCTTATGTTAGAATGCCTTAAAGGGAAAGAAATGGACAAAAATGAGGTGACAGGAAAGGCAACGGAGCTCTGAGTCCAAGAAGAGTACCAGGGTTGATCTGTGGCTGATGTGAAAATGTTGGGGCCAATGGACTAGTGAAAGAACTGCCATGAAATTACAGGTTATTGGGACAGCTGCAGTGGAGTTGAGTAGCCAATGGCAGAACGGTTCAAGTCCAGGGGCACTGGTGCCATCTATGATGACAGAATTCTATGGCAGTGACATCAGTGGTAGTGGTGATGGTGTTCTGATTGTTTTGTCTCATTTTATTTTCTTTGGAACATCATTTTCCAGCTTTCCTATCACTTCTGTGAGCTACCAATTTTATTCCAGTAAATTACTATTTTTGCTTAAGTCATTCAGTGTTACCTTCTGTCCTTTATAAGCAGGAACCCTGACCAGTGCAGATACGGGTATGAGTACATGCAGGTCTATCTCAGGAAATTGTGAAAAATATGGGGCAATCTGAATCAATTAGAATTAAAAGCAGTTGAAATTCAGTTCGAATTCAGGGATGATAATCTGGAAGCTCATGGCACACAGTTGGGAATCTGCCAATTAAGTAACTATCCCTGGTAATCTGGAATGAAATGTCCATTAAAGGCAAGAATTTGGTAGACTGAGTAGTTTAATGCCCTAGAATGGAATAAAGACCCACAGGAATTTGAGAACTAGGGGCTGGGGTGTGTATTATTTGGGATCTCAGCAGGAAAGATATGGTACACTCAAGTGGGATTTTTGAGGAGAGTTTAACAGAGGGCTTATTTACAATATTGTGGGCAGGGCTAAGAAAAATCAACAAGGATCTTAAGGAATTGAACTACAAGATCCCTTACTGCCCCCTATGCCTGAAAGAGCAAGGTGCAGTAACTAGAACCTAGAGATAACGATAGTTGCAGCTTTAGCTGTAAGGTTTTCTGATAGGAACTGAGGACTTTGGTAGAATTCAGCCACTGCTAATGCATAGTCTGGCAGGTTGGGGGTCAGGGAATAAACTGCCCCCTATCTTCATCTGATTTTCCTCTCATGCATTTCATCGTCCCGACCCAACCTGAGGCGGTAAAGTTAAGGTCACCTGATTGATACAGTACAGGATCACTTTTCTGGGGCAAAGAGCAAGGAGGGAAAAAATGAAGTGTAGATCAGGATGGGCAAATGGAGACTAAACATCACAGGACAACTAATTCTAATGACACTAGATAGCTTTGAAGAGATTGACCAACTCAAATTCCTACATTCTTGGCTCAAGGAACAACCTGAAAGAGAGGAATTTTCTATGAATAGAGAATTACCTTATCTCTTGGAGGCTTAGGACTGGGATAGGTCAAAAACCAATTTCATTCTATGGTTTGACAAATTACAATCAATTCACTTCAAAGTTTTATTAGACTACTCCTAAAACTGGGACAATGAAATAGGAAGAGACTCTTAGATTAGAATGGAAATATGTGGGAGAATTTGGTATATTGAAGTGAACTTTCATGTTTACTTGAAACAGCGTCTCCCTTTCCAAGCTTGCTGGAAGACTTTGTGACTAACTCCCTAACTCCTGCAAGGGAAAGCCAATTCTCCCTTTGTCCTCTTTCCACCAACCTCATTGACTTTCTGTCCGTAAAGTTTGCTCCTAGAATACATGGGATAGAAAAGTAAATTTAAAAAATTAAATCTGAGAGGAGAAATCTTTTACTCCAAAAAGTATTACAAGAATTTACTAATTTATGTGGACAGAAATCTAAGATATATATGCAGGAATGTATTCTGAGGGTGTCCTATTAAGTAGAAGAAGATAATTTTATTTCAGGCTGAATTTATTGATATTGGTCCCTTTCCTGGTTATTGTGGGCTCATTGTACAAGACGGAACATCTGGGAGTGGTTCTAATTGTTCACTTTGTTGACTGAAATCTGGGGCTACATGAAAAAGATGCCAATTCCGTTGTAGAAATGGAATTCAAAGACTTCCAGAGATAGGAAGGTTGAAATAGATTAATTATGTATGACTCACCCACTCATTGCCTACCCATGGTCTTACAAAGGGCCCACATTGCAGCTTGACTCTTTTGTCTACTAAGCTTCCTTCCTCACTTTTCCACAGGTGGTGATCCCAAGGGCTCTCCTAAATAAAGATCCTAAAAACTAAATGCCATCTCAGAATCTACTTCCCAAAGAACCCAGCAGGTAGCACCAGTTATAGTCTCATCTCAGTTACAAAAATGAGAAATGTAACCTGAAACCAAATTACTTTCCTTAGTCTGCGTGTGTGTGTGTGTGTGTGTGTACGTACTTGTTTTCCCTTTTCTGCTCTCTCACTCCAGCCCATCTTTATATGTATGAACATATTGTGTATGTCGGGGCTGGCTTTTAGTTTAGTACAGGTGGCAGAATATCAGGAAGAAGAATGGACATCATCCAAAGATCGTGGACCTGAAGCTGGCGACAGTACTAGATGAGGCGAGGCCATGTTTTGCCTCCTGTTAGGAGGTGGTAAGAGTTTGGTTATCCTTTGGTTGCCATTCTGTTAGGAGCAATATTTTGGGATGTTGAGAAGGGAAGAAGAATCTGGGAAGATGTTAGACAAAGAGGAGAACTGTAATGAACAGTGTCCAGTGTCATTATAGCAAGAATTTGGTGGCTAAGGAACACTCCACCTAGAAGGGTGGCATTCTAGGCAGACTATCTCTAGGCAGGACCTTGGCTAGGTTTCCTTTGGTTCCCAGTTGTCACATCTTCTTGCCAGTTCTGTAAGGTATCCAATGCTTGTGCAGTCAGTCGCCTTTCTTCTTGAGTTAAGCAGAATCTGTCCAAGCTCTAGCTAGTCAAACAAATACCCCACGACACTCATAAGTCCTAGGAGTACAGATACCTAATGGGGTTGAGTAGTTCAGGCACTTGAACTTTAGGGCAGATCAGTGCAAGGTAGCTGGAGATTGAGGGGAATGAGCACTTCTGCACTACTGAGACCCTCGTGTGAAAACACTTCCTTGTTCTTTGCCCTAAGAGGCCTGGGGCTTTGCAGTGAAGGAAATGACTCAGTGATAGGCCAGCAAATATAAATGACAGGGACCTACTGTTCTGTGGCCTTGACTCTGTTCCTTGTAGTCTTTATTCTCTGTTTTCTCTGTTTATAGGTGACACTGGGACATTTTGTGTTGGCAGGAATACATCTCGGATACCCCCACTCCTTAAAAATGAACAAAATCTGATTTTTTATTTACAAGTGATTACCAGTGAACTGAGGAGCAACTATATAACAGACTAGGACTGGTCACTAAGTGAGGGGCCCAGGGCCATCTTTCCATTTCTGCCACAGCTCTAAAGCTGGCAGACACAAAGAAATGTGTTGGATCCTCCAGTCAGGAACTTGAGAGCTGTTGACTTTCTCCTCATCAAAGCAAGCCCCTAATTCACTCACTTAGATGCATTCTCAAATTTATAGGCCAGATTTATGAAAAACATAGCAATGGCAAGAAAAGAGGTTGCTTGGCAGACCCCAACAGGCTGCAAAGGCAACCACAAACTCTTAACACATTTCTTCTTAACTCTTATGACACCCTCATTGCAACAGGTGAGTAAACATCTCCTCTTATATAAATGGCAGATGATGTTAGAGAGTATTATGTTTGTTTCAGTTAATCCATAAAAGGGGAAAGTTTACTCATAGCACCTGAAAGGTAGGGAATAGGTTAATCCTTTAGGATCCAGGAAGGGGTTGAGAAAGGAAGTCTGAGCTGTAAAGACCATCCTAAGGACCAAAAACGAACAGAGCAGAGCTTCCTTTGTAGTTTAAAGTTGGGGCACTATTAGGAAAACATTAATATTCCCTTCTGCTATGGACTGAATGTGTCCCCCTCTCCCCACACCCCCAAATTCAAATGTTCAAGCCCTAATTTCTGGTGGTATTTGGAGGTGAGACCTTTGGGAGGTAACTAGATCATAAGGGTGAAGTCCTCATGAATGAGATTAGTGCCCTTTTAAGGAGAGACATGAGAGAGCTCTCTCTCTCTCTCTCCACCATGTGGGACACAGCCAGAGGACAGCCATCTACCTAGTGAGGAAGGGCCCTCACCAGGAATCAAACTAGCCAGCCAGCACCTTGATCTTGGACATTATAGCCTCTAGAACTATGAGAAATAAATAATTGTTGATTAAACTACCCAGTCCATGATATTCTGCTAGAGCAGCCTGAGCAGACTAAGACTGAGACAGCTTTGGACTAAGAAGGCAGCAGGTTTCTCTTGGTAAGGTGGGAAGCCATTCATTAAAGGAATGTGATTATAGTAATAGCTTGGATCTCATATACAACTCAACTACCAGGAATTGAGAAAACCTACAGTCTTAGGAGAATTATGGACAGAACATCCATCATTTTACTTGTCAAAATTCATTGAGCACCAGCTATACAACAGTGACTGCACTCGATACTGTACATACATTTTCTCATTTCATTCTCTCAGCCGTGCTCTGGGGTAGGTTTAACTGTGTTCATTTTACAGATGAGGCTCAGAGAAGATAAAGTCACTCGTCAAAGTCTCTTTTTTCTGTGTGACAGGGTACGTCAGAACCCAGTTTGTCTGATTCTGCAGGCCAGGCTGTTTTTACTAGAGATGGAGCAAAACATCCATGAAATGTCTGCCCACAAGATAGGCGTGTTTGTCTGTTCAGAGCTCATCCCTGCCCTTTTGAGGTTAACAACAACCGGTGTTGTTGTTGTTTTTTTTTTTTACCACATGTCCCTGGGTACCACTGTCAGATTCAGAACTCCAGGCTGCCCTGAAATCTGATCCTACCCAGTGTGGGATCTTTCATATTCTTCTGTTCTTTGGCCTCACGGTTTACATAAAGCACAACATCAATCCAGTTTACCCTGGAATGAGTTCTGAAAGAAAGCACATTACTTTACATGCATGGGCAAGAGAAGATCAGGGAGTTAGGTTTGCACAAACTTTGTTTGTGAGAGCGCTTTGTTTCGTCACAAGGGTCTTTGTCACGTGTACTTTAAGAGAACCCAAACAACCAAACCACTGAGATGAAGAGTGGTTTTAAAGGCATACGGTTTGAATCACCCCGTTCCCTAGAGTCACAGAAACAAGAGCTGAGAATGACCTGCTTGGCCATCTTGCCCTTTCAGAGCTTGTACAGATGGCTCCCTGCGGATGAGGCTGCCTTAGCTCCATGGGGTTCGATGAGCCAAGTGTTGGGGGACTCCTCGTTTCCCTCCTCCATGAGTCGGGAAACCGAATAGTTCTTACTACTTGGAAATTTTCCCAAACCCAAGCCAAAGTTTTCCTTTGCTCCATTTCATTTAATATTCCTCCTTTATGTTGCTGCGCCTTTGACTCATTCTTTGGTCTCTAGCAGTTTCCACTCTTCCCAAAGGCAGGCAGTCTTGGGGAGTTTCCCCAGAGCCCTGGGTGTTTTGAATGCTCATCAGTGCTTCACCATCTCCAAGCTAGGGAACCTCCAGCATGAAGCCTGGAGACTGACACAAAGGAGGGCTTGGAAGGTAGTGGGGAGCCTAGCTGAGTTTTCTCCAGGTCTTCTTTTCATAACTACTATTTCTTATGAGTTGCTATTAATATATCCTAGGGGCACCTGGGTGGCTCAGTCGGTTAAGCAGCTGCCTTCAGGTCAGGTCATGATCCCAGGGTCTTGGGATCGAGCCCCGTATCGGGCTCCCTGCTCAGCGGGGGGGCCTGCCTCTCCCTCTGCTGTTCCCTCTGCTTGTGCTCTCTCTGTCAAATAAATAAATAAACCTTAAAATATATATATATATATATATATATATATTCTAAATGACAGGAGCAAAACATATCTCAGATGGATCTGCAGGTAGTTGAAGGTAGCTTGAAATTTCTTTGACATCACCTATTTTGTCTTAAATATTTATATATTTTTAAAATATATATTTATTTGAGAAAGAGAGCATGAGCAAGGGAGGGACAGAAGGAGAGGGAGAGATAGACTCCCCTCTGAGCAGGGAGCCTGATGTGGACCTTGATCCCAGGAGTCCAGGATCATGACATAAGCCTAAGGCAGACCCTTAACCAACTGAGCCACCTAGGTGCCCCTTAAATATTTATATCTTAAATGCACCTGTGTTTGTTTTAGTGAGAAAATATTTTAAACGTTAACCAATTAAACTATTCAGCCTTCTACCATCCCCCCAGCCCTGCAAAATCCTCAAGTAAAATTGTCATTGTAGGAATGTGCTTTATGCTAAGTCTGTGACCTCAAAAAACCTTAAACTTTATAAGAATATAAATTCCGGTTTGAGAAGCATGACTCTGAGAAGTACAAAGTGCTGTCAGAGTCAGGTGAGGAATGAAGGATCTGGAATAAAGGAAAGGATGAGAGAGCGTTCAGCTGATGGAACATTCTCTGTCTTCGGGTAGACTGGATTTGCATCCTGAATCTGTGACAGTCAGGACGATTAGTTAACACTATGACATTCAGCTCGTGCATTGGGGAAAATGAGGATCGCAGACTTCTCTGTGAGATTTTAAAGAGAGAATATTTGCAAAAACACTTAGCACAGGTTTAACATCATTGGCAGTAAAGAAACGTTACTTGCTTTTTATTTGGGGGAGGGCTCTGGAGGAGATGGAGATAATGAGAAGAAAGTTATTCCAGGCTCTTTCTGAGTCATTTATCTTCCTAGTGTCGCCCCCTCCAGCCCCATTCATTTGCTGGAACAGAAAACTTTCAACCCAAAGACTTAGCCCCTTCTTGGTCTTGGCCAAATGTGGCCGTATTTTAAGGGCCCTCCCCTTACCGTTGAAAAGAAGTTGGAATTAGGGTTGTTGCCAGTGTTGTGCTGGGGTGGGTGCGTGGGCCATGGGGGTCTGCCCACTCTCTGGGCTTCAGTTCTCCTCTCCACTCTCCACCTTCTGCCTGGCCCTTAGCCTCTTTTCCTGAGTGCATTTCTTTCTTTTTTTTTTTTTTTAAAGATTTTATTTATTTATTTGCGAGAGAGAATGAGAGACAGAGAGCATGAGAGGGAGGAGGTTCAGAGGGAGAAGCAGACTCCCCGCTGAGCAGGGAGCCTGATGCGGGACTCGATCGCGGGACTCCAGGATCATGACCCGAGCCAAAGGCAGTCGCTTAACCGACTGAGCCACCCAGGCGCCCTCCTGAGTGCATTTCTGTTACTTACTTCATTGGGTTGAGAGTGAAGTTTTCTGTCTGCACCACATCTATGCAGCTGGGCCTGGCATCTGCATAAACCTCATTAACTCCTTCTCACCAAGACATGGCCTGGTGTGTAGGGTTTCTGTCTCTGTTTTGTTTTGTTTCATTTTGTTCTGTTTTATCAGCCCGTTATCTGTCTCCCTTTCATATGTAGGTAGGCCCTGACGTCTGCATGACTCATTTATCACTTCTCACAAGTGGGGAGCCAAGGTGAATAAGTCTTTGTTCTTTGCATATTTTTTTTTACATCAGTTCAGTATCTGATCCCCCCCCCTTTTTTTTAATATTTTATTTATTTATTTAACAGAGAGAGAGACAACGAGAGAGGGAACACAGGCCAGAGGAGTGGGAGAGGGAGAAGCAGGCTTCCCTGCAGAGCAGGGTGCCTGATGCGGGGCTCGATCCCAGGACCCTGGGATCATGACCTGAGCCGAAGGCAGACGCTTGACAACTGAGCCACCCACGTGCCCCTCTGATCCCCTTCTGATTTTGATGATATTCCTTCTCCTAAATTGAGGTGGGAGGTAGGACCTCACCTCCTGCTAAGGAAGCTGACAGGCCAGATGTTTCCCCATCCTCAGCCCTGGGAGCTAGAAGATGGGCACTTGCCTACATTTGCTCAAAGAGATGCTTCTGCCTGAGTCTCTGAATCTGGAGGCAGTGATTCAGAGTAGCAGGGAGCAGGTCAGAATTTATTGCAGAGGCAGAAGTGGTGGCCCGCATTGTGCATTGGCCTTAGAAGTGGTCCCCAATTCCAGGCTACTTCCCTGGCAGAAACGTGGTTGAGATTTTAGATGCCCATCCACTCTTTGCTATTCCTGCCCATTTTCTTTTTAAAGATTTTATTTATTTATTTGACAGAGAGAAAGAGAGAGCACAAGCAGGGGTAGCTGCAGGCAGAGGGACAAGCAGGCTCCCCACTGAGCAAGGAGCCTGACGCGGGACTCGATCCCAGGACCCTGGGATCATGACTTGAGCCAAAAGCAGATGCTTAACTGACCGACCCACCCAGGTGTCCCAATATTTCTGTCCATTTTTGAGCTTGTTTCTTAGGGTGTCCCATCAATTTTCTGAATGAATTCATGCCCTTCCATAAATCCTTCTATGATTTAGGTAACCAGAGTCTGTTTTGGTCATTTGCATCCAAGAACCCTGACCCAACAAACTCTTTTAATCCAGGCGGGCCAACCATAGTCATAATGCTGCCATCTGCTGGACCAGTTGTTTCCCTTTTGTACCTCTGGGGAGACCATGACCTTTAGGGAGCAGAAACTGTACTGTTTGTGGGGTGAGCACGGTGATCTGTCTCCCCCAATTCTCCATCGATGAAGGATTTTTTCCCTGAGATGCTGGGAGTACTGTTAGTAGATGACCTCTGGCTGTCAGCCCCTTTAGTGACGGCCTCATTGGTAGACAGACACCTTGCCAAGTCCACATCCCAGGAAGGTTCCCATCCAAGGACTGGTGGATGTGGCCATCTCAGCCCTGCTGGGGACAAGTCTGAAGGGCCATTCTAACAACAGGGCTCCTTGTGAAGTTTGCTGAGGCTGTCACTGGCTGTGCATTGCCGCTTGACCCCTCTCTCTGTCCAATCCTGCTTCTCCCGACCCTCTCCCTTTATCAGGTGTTGATCTTAAACTCCTTAAAAAGCAAGGAAGGGGAAAATGTAGGGGGGAAATTGGAGGGGGAGACGAACCATGAGAGACTATGGACTCTGAGAAACAAACTGAGGGTTCTAGAGGGGAGGGGGGTGGGGGGATGGGTTAGCCCAGTGATGGGTAGTATTAAGGAGGGCATGTATTGCAATGAGCCCTGGGTGTTATATGCAAACAATGAATCATGGAACACTACATCAAAAACTAATGCTGTAATGTATGGTGATTAACATAACATCATAAAAACAAACAAACAAACAAACAAACAAAAAAACCCTCCTGCATGCAGATCTCCATCTCAGAGTCTGCTTCCTGAGAAACACTGCCTTTTGATAACTGAACTGAAGAACTGGGCTAGGTTAGAGTAAGTGCAAATATATACATGCTAAAAAATGGAGTGATTCCTTTTATAAACAGAGAGGCTACCCTTCTCTTCCCTGAGATAGATGGCCGCTCTTGTTCTGGATCCCATCTCTTCTCACCAACTCCTGCTTCTCTGCAGACCTCTCTTCACCCTCTTCCTCAAGTTTCTTACATAATCCCCAATCCTTAAATAGGGAAGTACCTCGGGGCTTTGTCCTGGGCTATCTTTTCTAGATGGTATCAACCACCAACGTGAATTGTTGGCTTCAAGGTCAGTTGACAAGTCTGTGTGTTATATCTCAACATCTATAACAGTGCTTGGCACTTAGTAGCCACTCAATAAATACTCATTTTTTTTTAAATTTTATTTTATTATGTTATGTTAATCACCATACATTACATCATTAGTTTTTCACTGCAAGTTCATATCCTTTACATTTTTCTGTTGGGGAAAAGAAAGCTAACCTAGTAGCTGCGTGGAAAAGTTTTGAAAAGAAGATTTATGTTAAGCTTCTGAACTGACCCGTTGTTTTTTTTTTTTAAAAGAGATTTTATTTATTTATTTGAGAGAGAGAGAGCACAGGTGCATGTGTGCGAGCAGGGGGAGAGGCAGAAGGGAAGGGAGAGGGAGGGGGAAGAATCTCAAGCAGACTCTGTGCTGAGCGCAGAGCCCAATGCGAGGCTCTATCTCACCACCCTGAGATCATGACCTGACTGAAACCAAGAGTCTGCTGCTCAACCAACTGAGCCACCCAGGCGCCCCTTTTTTGCTTTTTTGGTGTAGTTTCACATGTTCGTTTCTTAGGACGCTTCTTCAGTCATCTCTTCACCCCTTACTTTTATTCTTGATTCACATTACAGTGCACATAATCATTGTGGCTAAAGTGCTATTCTCAAAGGAAAAATATTATTTTAGCAGCTACCGGTAATAGAAATTAGAAGTGTACTACATAATAATCATAAACATCTCAATGTTAGCTGTGCTTATTTTGTTTGGTTTTGCAAAGGAGAACGACCTCCACTCTCTCATTTGATGTCTACAATGCTATGAGGCCATTCTTACGATTTCCATTTCATAGTTGATGAAACTGACAGAGAACGTAACCTTTCCAACCCAAATTACACAGCCAGCAAAGGGAGAATCAGGAGTCAAATTCGTGTGTTTCATTCTAAATTGCATGCTCTACTTTTTAAATATTATGTTGCTGAAGCAAAAACCTAGAACTGCAGGCACATTTGGGTTGCCAGGTAGGGGAGGACTGGTTAGGTCCTAGCGTAAACCACTGCTCCGTAAGATCTGTCCTCTTTACCAAATCTGAAACCAAGTTTCTTTCTGTGATGCCTCTTGGAAGACTGAGGCTTCTCAGTCCTATTGTCTGGCCATCTAGCCTTTTCTGGAAAAACTCCTGGATGAAGTAGAAGCCTATCTTCATGGGGAGGGTACATCCAGTTCATAGGACTTAGGGACAACATTTGTCATGGGACTCAAAGTCTTAACCGAGGTAGGAGAAGCAAAACTAAGTAACAGAGCGTAGATATGCCATCTGCCCTGATTCAAATTTGACCATTTTACCCAACTCCCATGGGAGCAAAAAGCAACATAATGAAGTTCTTTCTTTAAAACTGTGGAAGGAGAGAAAAGTGAGTCCTTGAGAGAAGACGCAAGTCACGGCCTGATAGTGATCAGGCCCCAGGCTCCAAACTGATTTATGTCGCCCCAGGGCAGGGTCCTTCCCACAGAGCTCCTCACGCCAGAATACGGGCTGTGACTATGCTCTACTTTTCATTTGGAAACAAAGCTTCCTTTCCAGTTTTCCGAGCCTTTCTGTCTAACCATGTTCTTGGCACACTGTTTGGTCACAGCTCAGAGATTTTAACCTGCCTGAAAAATACTGTGGATGGATTTTCCAGGAATGCTAACCTAGACTTGAAAACAATGTTTGATCTTAAGTAGTAGTTTCTTTTTTCTCTTTACTCACTGTCATGCACAAAATATACCTCGATAAGCTGCTGACTCGTGTGTGTGTGTGTGTGTGTGTGTGTTTGAGCACTGGAAAAGCATTTTCAACTTATTGAATGAGGAGGGAAGTGCCTGAAAGGTTTTACCCTGATCTGATTGTTCACATGTGGGATGGGCAAATTCATATTGATAATGTGGAAGAATTGGCAAAAGATGAGGTAAAAGATGTCAGTCGATAGGCTCCTTCTGAGGAGGTCTGGGTAATACTTCTCAAATATCTGTTCTCCCTGCTCCCTGTTACTCATCTGAAAGTCACCCTTACCCAGATTTTTAATCATCTTAGTGGAGCTGGAGATTTCTATTATTATTTCCACTTCCTTACTTTTTTTTTTTTTAGATTTTATTTATTTATTCATGAGAGACAGAGAGAGAGAGAGGCAGAGGCAGAGGGAGAAGCAGGCTCCCCAAGAAGCAGGGAGCCCAATGCAGGACTCGATCCCAGGACCCTGGGATCATGACCTGAGCCGAAGGCAGACGCTTAACCATCTGAGCCACCCAGGCGCACCCCCCCTACTTTTTTTTTTTTTAAAAGATTTTATTTATTTGAGAGAGAGAGAATGAGGGAGAGCGAGCACATGAGAGGGGGGAGGGTCAGAGGGAGAAGCAGACTCCCTGCCGAGCAGAGAGCCCGATGCGGGACTCAATCCAGGGACTCCAGGATCATGACCTGAGCCGAAGGCAGTCGCTTAACCATCTGAGCCACCCAGGCGCCCCCCTACTTTTTTTTTTTTAAAAAAGATTCATTTATTTATTTGAAAGAGAGAGAGAGAACATGTGCATGTGTGGGAAGGGTAAGGCAGAGAGAGAGAGAGGGTCTTAAGCAGACTCCCCACTGAGCATAGAGCCTAATGGAGCTCGATCTTACCACCCTGAGATCGTGACCTGAGCCAAACCAAGAGGTGGGATGCTTAACTGACTATACCACCCAGGCGCCCCTCCCCTACTTTTTTATAGCCAACATTTCTTGAGCGCTCACTACCTGCTAGGCCCCGTGTTAAGTAATTTAGGGAGATCACTTTGCCAAAGTCGTGAAACCCCAGGAGGTGGGCATTATTATCTCTACCTACAGATGAGCATGTGAAGTATGCATGGGTTAAAAAAACATGTCCCGTGTCCCAGAACTAGTAAGAAGCGAAGGCTGTATTCAAACCCAGGAGTGTCTGACTCCAGAGACTCCACTCATCACATTAAACCAGTCTCCACCTAGAAGCTGCTGAAGGTGCTCACTTGCTGAAAAGTTGCCAACCCGACTCCAGGTTCCTGCCTTCCAGCCATGGCCTCCAAGCCTTCTGGGAGAGCTTGGTCGGTGTCTGTGTGCTTTTCAGACCAAACATGGGGTGAAACTTAGTAACCTGGGAAGCCAAAGAGAAGATGAGTTTAACAAACACAGACTTTCCTTCCCACAGAACGGTATTGCTGGCTGAGGGCTGAGATGTTTATTACCAGTGGAGACAAGGACCTGCCCTGCTGAGGAGTTTTATGACATACCAAGAACTCTGTCTGTGGCCTTTCCTACTTCTGAGAAAAGCAGATGCCAGGAAACAGGATTTGAGTGAGTAAAATATAAAACTGGTGGAGAGCACATCCCAGCTGTTGTAGTGCCCTCTGAGGAGTCAGCCCTAAAAAAAATCCATCATGGTCTTTATCCAGGTTTTGGTTCTTTTTCATTTCCTTCTTCAGTTCAGGTTTTGTTTCTTCATTGATTCTTTCGAGTGGGACACGTTCTTTAAGGTGCTTTAGAAAATGCCAGACCTTCGCAACATTATGGGGGGAAATACAACTTTGATGATATTTTTAAAAGATCTGGCCCATACAGATGGTATGTGTGTGGGGGGCGGGGGGAGTAATTTTTAGGATGTTTTTGGTTGCACATAGCAGAAAAATAAACTCAAGTTGTTGTAATAATAAAGAAAATGTATTCATTTAAATAACTGTAAAGTCCAGTGTTAGTGTGTACTTTAGGCTAGGTTTGATCCAGTGGCTCAATGATGGAGCCAATGCATCAGTTTCTTTTTCTTGTTCTGCTTTGCCTTCCAAGGGTTTAACAGCATTAAAAGTCCTCTCGTGGTTTAAACTGGCTGCTGGCAGCAATTCAAGCCAAATGTCTTCTTGTTTACATCTGGGAAAGAAAAAGGGAATCTTCTCTCTACCATCTAACCGAAGTCCTTTGCTTACCTATGATCAATTTAGACATGAATACATTCATGAATCAACCATGGTTGCCACGTGAACGGGAAGAGGTTGACTCTACCAGCTCCAGGAGTGGGTCCAGACTAGCTTAAGTCGGTGAATATAATCCCCTCTCTGTTCCTGTAGTAATTGGTTCAGAATTGGATGTGTAGCTGTTGCCTAAGCCATGCTGGAAATGGCGTTCTTTGGCAATAGTGGTTGTTTCGTAGTAAATGGAGGCAAGTCCAATGGAGGCTAAGCATGCAGCTGCACAGTCTACTTCAGGAGGAAGGAGCAAAATATAGTCAACCCATCAGCACTATTTAATTTTTTGGTCATTGAGAGAAATACTTACATGTAAGAAAATTAGTTACACTATTTTAAACAACTCTAATCCTATTTGCATGCCGATTCTGCCTCTACTTAACTGAATAGATTATAAATTCTTAGTGCACCTTCCATGCAGCGTTGAGGCAGATAATGTAAGCTGGTAGAGTCGCTATTTCTGCTCAAAAAAGAGTTCAGGAACAGCTCTAGCTTTGGGGTTGTGTCTTGTTTTTCCTTAAAATTTTTCTTATTAAATTTCTCTATAGAAGTACACATATACATTAAATGACAAGAAAATGTTCATACCACATTCACTGCGTAACTGCAAAGTTACATAAAGCAAATGTTAAATTTTTTCTCCATCCCAATTACCTCAGAGATAATTAATATTAACACCTTAATATGTATTTTCCATGTTTTTTTCCCACAAAGAGCATAACCACATGTAGAGTTGTTTTTGGCTATGTTTTTTAATTAAAAAAATGAAATACCATGCACATTACCAATAGCTTTTCTTACTTAACAATACATCACTGATGTATTTCCGTGTCAATAGTTGTAGATATAACTTATTTTTTTTTTAGTAAATCCCGATTTGGAATATGTACTACAAAATTTATCCAACTATTGTGTTATTCTAGTCTATTATCCATGGGCATTCGAGTTGTTTGCATTTATTTGCTACAGAAAACAATGCGATTTCACTTCATTTAATTTAGAATGGTATGTAAATTATATTTCAATAAAGCTGTTATAAAATTTGTGTGTGTATTTTATCAATGAATCTATTCTCAGAGCTTGATTTTGTGCTTGGCCCATGGTACCAACTAAATAAATGTTTGTTCACTTAATTTCCCTCTGTAACATGGATTTAGAACATTAACCAAAGTAGTGAGTAACTCATGAGAAGTACGTTCCAAGGCATTTACAAATTTTCAAATTCTTTTTTTTTTAAAGATTTTATTTATTTATTTGAGAGAGAGAGTGAGAGAGAGCATGAGAGGGGAGAGGGTCAGAGGGAGAAGCAGACTCCCCACTGAGCGGGTAGTTCGATGTGGGACTCCATCCTGGGACTCCAGGATCACGACCTGAACTGAAGGCAGTCGCTTAACCAACTGAGCCACCCAGGCACCCCAAATTTTCAAATTCTTAACACTGCTTTTATCAGCCAAGCTTTGACAGGAAACAGATTCAAACAAGATGATTGAGGTGAGTTAAATGAATGGACTAATGATGAGGGTAAGAGTTGATTTAAGGGAAACCAACTCAGAAGAGCTAGCAGGAACCCTAACCTGACCCCTAAGCCTGAAGACCAAGGAATGGGAGCCAACACGAATCCAGAGAGGGGGCTACACCTGGAGGAGAAGGCTGACTGTCTGGAACAGTGAAGTGGCTTCACCAGAGGAACCTGGCCCCTACTTACCCATGGCCTGCCAGGAAAGGGTTCTAGGGGGATAACTGTCCCAACTTCATTCTTCTCCTGTCCTTTCCTCTCCAGCTCCTGCTTCCTATTGGCCAATACTAACTGGAGAGAAAGGAAACTCAAAGATGCTGTTTACAAAGGTCAGCCTTTTTGGCCCCTGAGCAAGATGGAAAGGCATAGAGCATACAGCATATGGCAGCATATAGTGTACCTCTTACAGTTCAGGAATTGAGTGAAAAATGTAAATGTTACTTTCAGGTATAATTTTATACACATGGGACTAGAGTAGTTTGCAAAGCTGTTTTTTTTTTTTTTTTTTCCCAGCAAAGGCACCACTTTTTTTTTAGCTCTTTATTTTTACTGTCAACATTTGCAATAAGAACAAATAAAAATATTACAAGCTCTTCAGCACGGGGTCATATCTGTGCCCCACAGTGACTTGCAAATGGATGATTGGCAGATTGCTTCTGGAATTCCTTTCTCATTAGCATCATTATACCCACATGGGCTAGAGAACAAGTCATCCCAGAAAAGAACTCCATCCTAGCTTGGTGGGACTGATAATGAGTGACATTGTATGATTCAATTATTATCTCTGCAAACACACTCTGTGGCAGGATTTGTACCAGGCACCGGGAAGAATATAAAGAGGAATTAGACACAGCCCTCAAGGAGCTCATCATCTCCTGGAAGACAGAGGCAGGTAAGCAGATGTTTGCAGTGTACTGTGTAAATTGAGTGCTGGAGCCATGTATGGTCAGTAGAGTGTAGGGATTATGTGCTTGTGTTTGAAATATGGTTCCATGACCTACCACGTCTGTGGCCTTTAGCAAGTCACTTAACTTCATATGTTTAATAATAACTGTGACAGATGATAGTTTCTCAAAATGGCACAACAACAACTCCCATCCCACATGCAACATGACCTTGCCACCTAAGCCCCCCAACCAAGGGTAGAATTAAGTTTTCTGCGCCCTTGAATCTGAGAGTGTCCTGGAACTGCTTTGACCAACAGAATATGGTAGGAGTAACACTGCCAGTTCTAGATATAGCCCACATTCATCTGGTCCAGCAAATTTCATGTCTAGCCTTTTGGAACACTGTATGATTGCAGTCAGTGATGAACATGGAGTTCATGTTAACCAACTGCCTAACCTCAGTAGAGTTTAGATCTATAAAAAACCTAAGTTGGACAAGACTGATAATAGAATGCAAAAATATAGGAGTATAAGAACAGAAGGGTTTAAGCGTTTGATAGTTAGAGATAGTCACTTCTGCCATATTACCTCCCAGAGCAGCAAACAAATGTGCTGTCTCCTAAATACTTAGTGGAAAATGCAAAGTAAGTCTACATTTCTACTCAGACTCTGAGATAGATAATCAAGGTGGTTGCAATTTTCAATGGATTTGTTGCTCCTATTGCTAATTGACATTCCCACTATTTGTTACTTTGGAAAAATCAATCTTTCTGGGCTTGAGTTTCTTCATTGATAAAATTGGGAAATGTTAGAATCTATCTCATAGGATGACTGAAAATTAATAAAACACTGTGTGTGGTGGCTTAGCATAATGCTTGGCTGATAGAAATCAGTCAGTAAAGCTTTGCCAATTGCTAGACTAAACATTTGTGCCTTCTCAATATTCAGATGTTGAAACCTAATCCCCAGTGTATTTGGAGTGGGGCCTTTAGGAGGTGATTAAGTTATGAGGGTGGAGCTTTTATAAATGGGGTAAGTGTCCTCAAAAAAGAGGCCACAGAGACCTTCTTAAGTCCTTCTACACTGTGAGGAAGTAGCAAGAAGGATGTCTATGAACCAGGAAGCAGTTTCCCACCAGATACTGAATCTGCCAGTGTCTTGATCTTGGACTTCCCAGCTTCCAGAATTGTGAGAAATAAATTTCTGTTGTCCATGGCATTTTGTTATGACAGCCTGAATGGACTCAGAAACCAACTGAGGGTTTATATATATAATTATTGTTGATAGGCATTAAATCAGTGCTCAACTCCAGGGGAAGTCAGGTTAATTTTGTAAACTTCCAATTTAAAGGATTTCAGCATCAAATTATTCATTCAGGAGAGTTCCCACCTATTTTTGGGGACTGTGGGACTCCCACCTCTTTAATGCAGGAAGTTTCAGTTACCTCTGAGATGTGAGTTAGGAAAAAAATGGCTCCTAAAGAATATTTTTGTCTTTGCCTACTCAGAGGTCTGCCAATGACTGAGTTGGGTCCTAAAATCTAGAGAGGAGATTGATTCAGGAACTCTCTAGAAGATCAGTTCAGCTACCCCAACCACTTAAATAATCTTAGACTATTTACCTAACTCTTCTGAACTTCAGTTTACTTATTTGCAGAAGGAGTCTATAATAGGTTTGGGAAGATTACACAAGACTCCATACAAAAAGCACCTAGTATACTGCCTGGTAGAAGGTGGTCCATACACATTAGTTTCTGTTCTCCTTGTTCTCACTCCCAACTACTGTGAGTATGCTCTGTAAACATCTCACAACTGCCTGCCCCTTTCCCAGGCAAGGAAATCCACCTAGACCAGAAGGGTACATACCACTGGAGCCAATGACTGATGGATATGGGAGTACAAAAGATTGACCTTGGCTTTAATGGGGGATTACTCTGAGATGCAATTTATGTTCCAGGGGGCCACTGTGGTTAAGGCCAAGACTACACCTTATCTCAACATTTTTTCTTCTTTCCTTGCTTCCTTAGAGGTTCTTCCCGAAGAGTGTTCCTTCTATAAATCACATTTATTGGCCACCTCAATTCCTGCTTCTAGAGATCCTGACCTTAGATACTTAGTGAAGGGCCCAAGATAAAATAATTGTCCTTAAAATCTTTTGACAACAATTCCTGCAGAAACTGCCTAAATGTCTTTTTCTATCTTGAGTCAATTCAGAATTCCTCCATTCTGCCATGGCCCCAGGGAACTTGCTTGATTACCAGGGACCTTTCACCCAAAGGAAATCAGTCTCTTATTTGTTTAAAGGAATGACCTCTGCAGGGTTGATACCTCTGTGCCTCTCTGTGAATGCCATTTTCCTTCTACCCTTCCACAGTTTGTTAGGAAAGTAGAGGTTATCTAAAACCCAGAAAGAATGTGTGAGATTTCTTGATGTGGATGAGCCTGTTTTTGAAATTGGTAGGCTTCTAGAAGCAAATACTTTCAGACTAAACTGGTTGATATATTTGCATAGATTTTTCTTTCTTTTTTCTTCGGTTTCTCATAAGGCAAGTCCTGGAGGCTGGTAACTTGAAGAGGAATGAAGACTTTTGTGAGAAAACATTGAGTTTAAAAACTGTCCCATGTGGTTCAAAATGTGTTTTAGATATTCAGCAGGAAAAAGTGTGGACTTAATCACAATAGTGTGATTTGGAAGAAGTTTCTATCAGCAGAAAACCCAGTGTATAGCTGGGGATTCTGAAGCATAACCTTAAATGTTGATGTGCAAAGATTGTTCTTACCAGGGAACTTCAGAGGAGAGAATAGGTTGGCTAAAAGAGTGTTGATGGTGGTGGGGAAATGGCATAGGATGGAGGGGTACATAAAAGGGTTGAAACAGTCGCTATGGACATTTAATAAGGAATTGGTTGTTGATGAGCACAAATATTATCATCAATCAGGCAACATCTAGTACAGGTCTGGTAGTAGGAATTTTAGCAGAGCCAAATTCATTCATCCCATCATGTATGTGTTCAACACTATTAAGTGTCTTCTATGTATGGTTATACAAAGACAAATAAGACTTCTCTATGAAATTTCTGCACTCAAAGGTCAGCTATAAGAATGGAATCTAGCTTATTCCACTTACCATAATGTCCTCAGTGTTCATCCATGTTATTGCATGTGGCAGGATTTCCTTCTTTTTTATGGCTGAGTAACCCCCCCCCACATGCACACATTTTCTTTATCCATTCATCTGTCAATGGATTTAGGTTGTTTCAAATTATGTGAGGTATCTAAAAATAGTCAGACTTATAGACACAGAAAGGAGAATGGTGGTCACCAGGCTGGAGGCAGGGGGAAACGGAGAGTTTTTGTTCAACGGGTAAAAGTTTCAGGAATGCAAAATGAGTAAGTTGTAGAGATCTGCTATACATCATTGTGTTTATGGATAACAATATTGTATTATAGACTCAAAAATTTAAGAGGGTAGATCCTCATATTATGTGTTCTTAGCACAATTATCTTAAAAAAAAAAAAGAATGGAGCACAGGAACATCTTGACTTTGGATATAACAAGAAAGAGAAATGAAAATTTGAAGGAATAAGGATTCTAAGGTTCTAGGGAGAGGCCAGGTTAGGAGATCAGTGAAGCCAGGAGAAGGTTAAAATATGGGAAAATAGGAAGAAGTGAGTGCCTATGGTCACAGTGGGTACAGAGCAGGAAGAGCTCTCAAGATGAGATGTTAGGGACAGAGAGGGCAATTTCACAGTTTGCTACCCTTAAAATGGATAATTAAAGTTTGGGAAGCCCCTCCCTTTGGGCATATATGTTTTCTCCAACTTTTTCTTTCTCCACCCCATACATCCAAAATTTTGTATGAACTCAGTTCTACCCCATCCCCTGCTCAGTGAGGATTGTTTTATCCTGGCCATTCTGGTTCTTTTTTTTTTTTTTTTTTAAAGCATACTTATGAAAATAAGAAGAGACAGAGACAGGCCTGGAGGGATGGAAGGAAATGGAAGAGAGTAATTCTTCAGACTTTCCTTTGTTGTGGATAATCTGAGGGCTAGGTCAGGCAGAGAGTGAAACTCAAAAGAAAATATCAATGAAGCTAGGCCAACGTGCATATTAAAGAGCTAAGAGGGACACAGGAAGGAGGAAAAAATCTGGCGAAATGGCAGGAGGGAGGGAGAAAAAGGGATAACTGTTCTTTTTTGGAACAGTTATAGGTTGGGAGGACTAAAAAGAGGAAAGGGGACTTAAAAAAATTTGCCTTGCTTTGTTGACTAAATTTTCTCTAAGAGATGAATGTAATTCACTGAAGTATATTAGTAATGGTTTCTATAACAAACTGTTGCTTTGATTACTACATTTAGTTGAGACTGGACCATACTGAGATTCATTCAAGATACAGAAATTCTATCATTGAATATAACTTCAAATTGACTCATTAAGGACCAAATATTAATCATAATCATCTCCCAATTTGCATGTGCAAACGGGGGAAAACTACTATTAACTGATTTGCCCATGTCACAATATCAGTAAGTGGTAAACTCAAGAGTTAAATTCAAATGTGTTGGACTCCATAGGCTCTGAGTTTTCTGCCATTTAAAAACGAAATGACTCCAAAAGAGAATTTATTTCAAGAAATAATAGCCTTGAATGTGTGCAACTATAATGGAATAGCATGCAGTCACCAAAGTTAGAAGAAATGGACAAATATCAGGCAGATATGTAGATGATGATGTCTTGGCAGATAACGGGGTAACAAAGAAATCATAAGCCAGATTCACAGAACATTTATCCAGTTCTCATCACACTATCACCACATATTCAATAAATATTTACTCCTTAATGAAAATAAGTTAAAATTCTGGAGTTGATCGATGTCCTTAGGGAGAAGAGAATGGTATGAAGATGGCATGAATTTACCAATGGGGGGATTGTTAGACAGTGGTGGAAGAGTAGCAGAAAGGTCTTCCACTCTGTGAAATAAATGGGGTGGATGGGAAGTCAGTGGGAGAAACCATTTATTTATTTATTTATTTTGTACAGGACTTGAGATAATTTCTCTAAATCATCCAAAATTTCTGTAATGATGTCATATTCTTTTTTGACTTTTATTTTATTTTTATTTTTATTTCTTGAAAGAGAGAAAGGGAGAATGTTAAGCAGGCTCCAGGCCCGGTGCCAGAGACCGGCACTGGGCTCAAGATCACAACCCTGAGATCATGACCTGAGCAGAAATCAAGAGTCAGACGCTTAACAGACTAAGCCATCCAGGCGCCCCTGTTGTTTGACTTTTAAAATTATCTTTTTTTTTTTAATTTTTTTTAAAGATTTTTTTTTTTTTTTAATTCATGAGAGGCAGAGCGAGAGAGAAAGGCAGAGGGAGAAGCAGGCTCCCAAGGAGCAGGGAGCCCGATGCGGGACTCGATCCCAGGACCCTGAGATCATGACCTGAGCCTAAGGCAGACGCTTAACCATCTGAGCCACCCAGGTGCCCTAAAATTATCTTTAAGATGAAAGCTATCACATGGGTTCCAGAAGTCAAGTCTTAATTCTGTTATTTCTGAAGTGGTTTTTATGGTTTAAGAGGGCAGATCTTCATATTATGTGTTCTTAATGACTCTAGACAAGTTACCTAACTTTTGACAGTTTGGGTTTCTTGATCTGTAAAATAAAATTTACGATAGTATCACACTATTAAGGTCAGTATGTGGCATTATTTATTATCTCATTTAGATAAGCTATGTGTAAAGGACTTTGTAAACTAAAAAACATTCTATGAATGCTAGTTTTACTAATAATGAGAGAACTTTTGTGGTCATATAGTATTATAAATATTTTTCCTATTTCATAATTCTCATACTTACTCTGTCTAACACGCAATATTATACCAAACTGATGGATCATAAGTAATTTAGGATGTGAAATTCAGTGATGTGAATTAGGCCACCCAAGAAGTGTTGGCACCAGGATATGAACATGGTTCTTCCTGACCTCAAAACTTAGGCCATTAATACAGTATTGCCTAAAAGAGGAAATAACTGTGCTGTCATTACCCAAAATCTCTATCTCTGAGCCATAAGGAAGACAAAGAAGGAACGGTAAATCTGCAAGGATAGGGCATAAATCTAAAATTGCCAATGTTCTCAGCTAGGGAAAGAAAGAGTTTGTGTGTGTTGGGTGTGAGAAAGAATAAAAAATGTAAAAATAAGTTTTGCCTGGCCCAGCTGACCGAGGGACAAGGGACAAAGAGCAGTCCTCATTTTGCAATCAAGTCTTCAGTGCATTTGCCACTCAAGGTTGAGCGAGCTGCCCCTTAGACAAATAAGGGGATGCTGCTGGCTTGTTCACGCCAGGGCTGGAGTACAGAGCCATGAGCTCACCTGGGCGGTATAGTCGGTCATGTGGAACCCCTTTGAAATAACATTTCTTCCCCTTCAACTGTTACTCTGTTATTCTTAGGAATTGGGTTTTTTTTCCCTCCCAGAAAGCCACAGCCTTGGGTATTACTCTTCAATAATATAGACTAACTTGGCAATGGAATAAGATGGATTGCTGTTACAGATTCAATATGAAACAGTTAAAAAAAAAAACAAAACTTCAGCTCTTTGAGGAAACTGATTCGAACTTGGTCTGTTCTCCAAAGAGAAAGAAAAATGTCATCTCCTCGGAGTTAGATTTATTTTCCTTCTCTAGATTGTGTTTAGAAGCTGTGGGCCAACCTTTCATTCACCAAACACCCAGTGTTACTGGAGTGGGATGCCCAGAGCCACGGGAGCGGGAATGTGTTAGCTTGCCACCTTTCTTTCTTACGGTCCTCAAACATGCCCCCAGCTCCACCCTCTTGCCCACTTGGCCAGCCTGTATGGAAGCACAGGCCCAGCCATCTTGGTCCCTTCCATGGGGCAGTGGTTCAAGCGATCAGCAGCATTTAGTTAGTTAGCACCCGTTGGATGCCGAGTGCTCTGTTGGGCTCACCGTGGCAAGTGGGAGAAAACCACAGAAGATTATTAAGCTGCACTAAGGATAGAAAAAGACATAAAATGCCATCCTTGTTCTTAGGGAGCACACAGTCTGTTGGGGAGATTACACGGTCAGATGCCTACCTGGAGCCCAGGCAGGTAAGGTCAGTGAGGGAAGAAAGTCATGTGGGGATTGTGGGATTTTGGAGAGCAATTCCTCTATGGAAAGGGGCATCCAAACTCACCTCCGGAAAAACTGTTGCTATTCAGGAGGATGGAACAGTGTGGCCTGATGTTTTAAGAAAGACTAAAAATCCAATTAAAAAAAAAATTATGAAAAATGTCCCTTGTCAACTAACGTGTTATTTTAAAGCATTGTTTGGCTAAAAATAAAATACATTTATAGGCTGGATACAGTGTGAGAGAAATCATTTTGTGACCTCCAAGGGGAGATAGATAAGCAGGATGGTGATCCTTTGCTGTCCAGTCTGCTGCTCCCTTGCAGTGTATTCAATAAACTTTTTATCTCTTAAAAAAAAAAAAAAACAAAAAGGAATAGAGATCCTACACCAGTTGGATGGGTGTTATGATAGGGAAGGTCCAGATGCTCTGTGAGCAGAAGCAGGCTCTCATTCCAGTACAGGAAGTCCAGCTAGGCTTTCAGAGGAGGGGGCGTGGGTGTGAACTGTCCCTGCAGTCCTGGCTGGTTAGAAGGAGGTGGAGTGGATTGTGAGTTCTTGGCTAAGGACACTGCACATCCAAAGTCAGGGACGTGTATGAGGCAGGATTTGCTGGGGGATCTGGATGTCATTTAGAGGAAATGAAGGCTGCCTACAAGTTAGGGAGTACTGAGGATTGAAGCTTGAGAACTAAGTCGGTGCCAGACCACAAAGGGCCTTGAACATCCTGCTCAGCATTTTGCACTTTATCCAGCAGTGTTAGGATTTTTTGAGCAAGTTTAAGCAGAGGATTAGCATAATCAGATTTGTGGTTTAGAAAGACAATGCTGATGGAAAAAAGGTGAAAGTGGGTACGTTTGGTGTTTCTTTAGAGGCTCTTTCAGGGATTTGAGAGAGACATGATGAATGATACCAGTGGCAACAGAAATACAGAAGAAAGATTCAAATGATATTTAGCAGGTAGCCTCAGTGGGGCTGGATGAGAAAGGGCAGCACTAGTGATGAGTTCAGAAAGAATCCTGGGTTCTTGGCTTGGGGGACAGAGTTGATGGCACCCTGATAGAAGGGAGGAGGTACAAGAGAGGTAGTTTTGTGCTTGAAGCTCAGGGGTTCAGTTTCAAGCAGGCTGAGAACAGGCAGAGATCCACACTGGCAGTGTTTTCTAGAGGACCGGGCTGGAGGAGTGAGCCCCAGGCAGGAGGTGTAGATTTGGATTCATACAGGCAGGGGAGGGAAGACATGAGATCACACAGAGGATAGAGGATGGAACCTGGTGAACACAGCAGCTGGGGATGGTAGGTCAAAGCAGAGGCATCTAAAGGAAGTGGCCATCGAGATAGTAGGAGGACCAGGGCTGAGGACACTCTGCTAACCCACTGCAGAGAGACTTAAGGAGGAAGCGCTACAAGGAGCCAAATGCTGTTGAAAGGCTAACATGTGGAGAATGATAAATATTTGTTTATTGGATTTAGCCTCAGGATAGTGATAGTTGATCTTGGCAATGGCAACTTTGGGGATGGTGGGGGAAGAAGCCGGCTGAACATTGAGGAGAGTGAATGGAGGTGAGGAAGTGGCATGGGTAGTCCTGAATCCCCTTTTAAAGGTAGTTTGGCTATAAACCGGATGAGAGATAAAGGGTGGTAATGGAAAAGGGAGGGATTTTTAAACTTGGAAGAGGCTTAGAAATGCTGGTGTGTTGACAAAATGCTCATAGGGATGAGGGGCTCAGCTACTGAGGAGAGGAGGAAGACTGGCCCAGTGAGCGGCACAAGATGGGTGGGTGACCAGATGGTCCTGGAACATGTGTCATCTACTGTCTGCTGTCCATGCCCCCCATTCCCACCCACCCGCCCCATGCCTTGGTCATCTTGCTTTATGCTTTTCTCTCAGCTCCTGCTTCTTGCCTGCTTTGTTCTTGTGACATATTTGCTGGCATCTTTAGACAATTTCTCTGGTTGTGGGGTGTCTAGGAGTGGCTTACCAACGACCCGGGGTGGGCAGACACCACTCTTACATTTCCATACACAGGACTGCTACTTAGGAAATACAAACAAAGGATCCATACAAAGTTGATTTGGGGGGCGCCCAGGGAGCTCTGTTGATTAAGTGTCTGACTCTTGATTTCGGCTCAGGTCATGATCTCAAGGTGGTGGGATGGAGCCCCATGCTGGGCTCTGCACTGAGGATGGAGCCTGCTTGAGATTCTCTCTCTCCCTCTCCTTCTGCCCCTCCCCCACTCGCACTCTCTCAAAAAAAAAACAAGACAAAGTTGATTTTGTATGACTTTTAATAAAAGAATGCTAATAAATGTCATAGGGATGAAAAGTACAGCTTAGGGAATATAGTCGATAATACCGTAAGAATGTTGTGCAGTGACCGATGGCTACTACACTTAGCATGCACCGTATAATGTATGGAATTGTTAAATCACTATATTGTACAACAGAAACTAATATAACAGTGTATGTCAATTATATTTCAATAATAATAAAAAAAGAATACTAAGAATTTTCTATTTTTCCTGAAGCAAAAAGTCAATACATGCAGTGGGTGGTCTGGTCTAGGCCCCTGATAAAACCTGGCAAGGGTAGCAGTAAATGTGTCCCTTGGCTATTATTACTTTAATTGAATTGCAAATTGAAATGCAAATTTTGTGTCCCATTTTTCTAAGTGACCAGTGTTCCCTAAAGGAAGAAGAAAACAGAGGAGCCCATGATTTGGTCCGGGATTTAGAGTCGAATCAACAATATCCATCACAATTTTTTATAGCTGGTGTTCACATAGCTCAGGAGCTCTGTTTAGGTTGATTTCATGCTAAAAATGTCAACGGCTGCAAATGACAAAACCCCTCTCATCCCTCACCCCCCCCACCTCCAACCTAACTCAGGTTGGATACTGAAATCTGAATGAAACTTATCAAAGGGTGGCCCAGAAAGCATCCATGCAGAGAGGTAGTGTTGTATTCTGATTGGGTGGAGGAGTCTATCCAAGCATGCGGTAGAGCTAGAAGGACATCCCAAGGTGGAGTGACCTGTGGGGACTCCAGGTGAGAGGGGCACCCCTTGGATGAGGGCAGCCTAGCATGGGAAGTCAGAATCCAAATGGGATGAGGAGGGCATCTGCATAGGAATATAGCTCAGTGGGGAATGTTAATGCTTGAGTGGATGGGAGGGCATCTATCTGAGGGAGGGGTTTCTGAGAAGATGGAAGATTTGTTACATAAAATAGGATTAATCATGTCAGTAAATATATTAAAAATAATGGGAGCAAGACTTCTCTCAGTCAGAAAAAGAAGTTACAAATATGGAAAGGAAGAATACCCATATTAACTTGATGGTGTTGAACTAGACTTGGAAGTATAATCGTGAACTCATGGCATTCAATATATAGGTATATAGAAATACAATGGTTGTACGTGTGCGCATGTGTCTCTGTATGTGTATCTGTTCTCCATATCTGTTCATTGAGAGGGCCTGGGAATAGGGACATCCCCATAGCCAGAAGTGTACCTAGCACCCAAATCTTGGCTTCTAAATTTTGTTCTCCACTAAAAAGAACCAGGACTTCTCAGCAAAATGGTTGATTCCAAGTCTGGGGCAGGGAAAATGCAACATGAGCCTAGAACTACAACATCTTTTATAAGGAAGCAAGGGGATGCTGAAACAGGGATGGAGGCTTGTCAAAGAAAGGAGCAGCCAGTCTGAAGTGCTTCCTCCTGGGGACACAGGGATCCATACAAAGTTGATTTTGGGGGCACCCAAGGGGCTCAGTTGATTAAGCATCTGACTTTTGATTTTAGCTCAGGTCATGATCTCAGGGTGGTGGAATGGTAATGTACACATTTTCATAAATAGGTGGTAATGGCTGAATTCAAGTAAAATAAGAAACTAGATTCCATATAAATAAATATATATATGTATGTATATATATATAAATACATGAATAAATTGAAAGTTTGCTGAGGAATGGGACATTTACATAGTTTTCAAACCACTTTCCCCCAAAACTTTTATTAATTTCAAGGGAAAAGAATTACTTAACAGCAGAGAAGCCTGGAAGACACCATTCCAAATAAGGGATAAAGGGAACACCATCACTAGGAGGACTAATGGAAATCATGTACCACTTGATTAGATGCAATGAAAAAATCTCAACATCACATTTGTGATATACCTGCCTAAAGTGGGTAACTAGAATCTAATCATGAGTATCCATTATTAGACAGACCCAAATTGAGGGATATTATACAAAGTAGCTTGCCTGTAATCTTCAAAAGAAGGAAGGAAAGCCAAGGAAAAAAGCAGAGAAGTTGAGGTCAAGAAAAAAGCAGAGAAAATTTAAAATTGAAGGAGTCTCAAAGAGACTTGATAACTAATGCAATAAGTAATTCCTTTCAGTAGAGATGATCTTATTGGGACAAACGGTAAAGGTTAAGTGAGGGCAGAAGAGTGATGGCAGGAAGATGTCAGTCACTCTTGATTTTGTTGATTGTGTTGTGGTCATATACATGTCCCTGTTTGTAGGATATGCACCCTTGGGAGGCTGGAGCACCATACTTGCAAATGAATCTTAAATGGTTCATTAAAAAATTCTTTGTACTATATTTTCCATTTTTCTGTAAGTTTGTGATTATCCCAAAATAAAAAAAACTATATATATATGACTTTATATATATATAAAACTATATATAAAAAAACTATATATACATATACATATATGTGTGTATATATGACTTTATTTTTTTAGAGTAGTTTTAAGTTCACAGTAAAATTGAGGAGATGGTACAGAGATTTCCCATACACCCCCTGACCCACATACACACAATTTCTCCCATTATACTCCCCACCAGAGCACTACATTTGTTACAATCAATGGACCTGGTGCCATACATTCCCTGGGTTTGGACAAATGTCTAATGATGTGTAGTCGTCATTATGGTTTCATGAAGAGTACTTTCACTGCCCTAATAATCCTCTGTGTCCAGGGCCATTCATCTCTCTTCCCATTCCAACCTCTGGCAACACTAATAGTTTTACTGTCTCCATAGTTTTGTCTTTTCCAGAATGTCATATAGTTGGAATCATACAGTATTTAGTCCTTTCATATTGGATTCCCTCACTTGGTATGCATTTAAGTTTCCTCCATGTATTTTCATGGCTTGATAACCCATTTTTTTTTAAGATTTTATTTATTTTAGAGAGAGAGAGCATAAGCAGGGGGAGGGGCAGAGGGAGAGTGAAAATCTCAAGCAGACTCCCCACTGAGCTGATGCAGGGCTTGATCTCATGACCCTGAGATCATGACCTGAGCCAAAATCAAGAGTAGGAAGCTTAACTTACCCAGGTGCTCTAGCCAAATAATAGTGGTGAATAAGAGTCCCTTGTCTGGATGTACCACATCCATTCACTTTATCCATTCACAAACTAAAGGACATCTTGGTTGCTTCTGAGTTTCCACAATTATGAATAAAAGTGTCATAAACATCCATGTGTGGGTTTTTGTGTGTATCAATTAGAGATAGATGTATAGATCAAACCCATTTAAATCCAATCACTGGATTAGGAGGCATGAGAACCCTAGCCTTTTGCTTAGATTCATTGTACTCAATAGATTTCCAGGCAGGGCTACTAACATAATGTAGGTTTACCTTATGATATAAATATGCTCATTTTTTTTTTCAGATGAGAAAACTAAATCCCAGATAGTTTAAATAATGTGTTTTTTCCAGGAGCGCCTGGGTGGCTCGGTTGGTTAAGTGTCTGCCTTCCGCTCAGGTTATGATCTCAGAATCCTGGGATTGCCGTGTGTGGTCGGGCTCCCTCTCCCTCTGCCCTTCCCCCGCTGCTTGTGCTCTCTCTCTCTCTCTCTCAAATAAATAAATAAAATCTTAAAAAAAGCATGTATTTTCTAGGTTTCCGGCCCCTCTGACACCTAAACCCAGGATCCTTTCTCCATGTCAGATTCATCACTTCCCCTTTCAATGTCTATGATGCTAATGGCCCAAGCAAGAGCTCTCAAAGCCAAATTTTTCCATGTCTTCTCTCCATATTTTTTTTTTTTCTCAGCTAGATTTTTCGCTGTCAGTGGCTTCGTGGACTTGGCAGCTCCTTGGGGGGATACTTGTTTGGGGTTGGAGGTGTGGATGATGGCGACACCAGGGTGTGCTTGGATTAACTCTTTGAATGTACTGCCCAGTCTCATTTCAGGTCAGTTTCATAGACTCTTTGGATAACTTGGCCTGCGCCTCCAAACAAAGACAGGAAATGGCACAAACTTCAAAGTTCCTGCATGCTGCCAGTGCCGTGAGTACTGATAATTTATTTGAGCTTCAATAATTGTAAATTAAGCTCAAATAGACATGGAGGCCAGAACTAGCTGGAGGTGTGGGAACAGACTGCTTTTACACTCGCTTCCTGAAAATTTAGAACATTTTCCATTTTCAGTGTTCAGAAGTTTAGGGTCAGTTTGAAGGTCATAGCTATTTTCAAACCTTTAAACAGACCTGAGCTTATTCTTGGATCTTTTCCTTGATCAAGTTAATGTTATTTTATTTATGTCCCATATATTTTATCAATATTTCTTTTTTATTCATTTTCCATTCTACAGTCTTTTTTTAGAAGCAACTTTATTGAAGTATAATTTACATACAATAAATGCATCTTTGAAAATACAGTTTCATGAGATTTTATAAATGTAAACACCCACACAAACATCACTCCAGTTATGGATATTTCCACTAGCCCCAGATATTTCCCTCTTATCCTTTTGCCGTCATTTTCACTCAGTCTAGGGGCACTCGCTGATAAGATTTCTATCACCATTACTTTTGCCTGTTCTTAAAGTTCATATAAATAGTCATACAGTGTGTCCTCTTAGGTCTAGCTTCTTTTGCTTAGTGTGTTTTTACATCTATCAGTAGTTCATTATTATTCTTTTCCATTGTTACTATAACATTTAATTATATGTCTTTTTAAAGATTTATTTATTTTAGAGATAGAGAAAGAGGGAGAGCACAGGGGGAGGGGCAGAGGGAGAGGGAGAGGGAGAGAATCTCAAGTAGACTCCCCACTGAGCATGGAGCCCCACATGGGGCTCGATCTCATGACCCTGAGATCATGACCTGAGCCGAAATCAAGAGTCAGATGTCCAACCGACTGAGCCACCCAGGCGCCTCACATTTAATTGTAAATTTATGTATTTTATTCTTTAAAATTTTTATTTTGAAATAATCTAAGCTTACAGAAAAGTGGCAATAAGATTACAAAGAGTTCCTATAAACCCTATTAACATCAAGGAAATACATGTGTTTCTACTAACCCATGCATACACTTATATCTATATTTATTTTTGTATCTATCTATCTGTATGTACCTACTACAGGTAAATATACAGATCCTAATATAAACACACACATCAGAACAAACATGAGGTCACACTGTATCTCTGACCCCAATCTAGCAGCGTTCTAATAGTTGGAAACCTGGCTCTCATTACCTACAACTTATTCATGAAATCAATCATTCCTAGCATACACATAAAGTACTTTTGGGATAGTTATCCATAGTCCCATGAAAAAGAGACTGTCCAACCAGAGTACAATGTTTGCTTACAGTTTTTGCCTTTAACCTTATAGCATATAGTCAAAACACCTTTTTTTTTTTTTTAAAGATGTGTCCTTTCAGCCCTAAACGCTTTTTTACAAAGTTATTTAGGCCAGCTCATTTCTCCCCCATTTGCTCCAGTTGGGTGATGTCCTTCATCTGTAATAAAGTTAGATTTACTTGTTACACTCTGAATTTCATCTTGGTTTCTCTTCACTAACCTGGTTGAGTTTTTAAATTTTGCAATGGTAAAATACACTTTTTGTGAGGTGTAGTTTTATGAGTTTTTAAAAACAAATAAAATCATGTGTCTACCACCAATAGCATGAAGAATAGTTCCATTATTTCTTGGTATTATCCCATTGAATAAATAGTTCATTATTTTTAGTAGTATGTATAAAGCTTCTATGAACATGTGTGTGCAGATTTTCATGTGAACCAGTTTTCACATCTCTAGGATAAATGAGCAGGAGTGAAATTACTAGGTTGTAGGATTGTTATGTCTTTAATATTTAAGACAAATTTCCACATGATTTTCCAGATTGACTGTACCATTTTACACTTCCACCCAGCAATGTCTGAGTGATCCAGTTTCTCCACATCGCCAGCATTTGGTGTTGTCACTACTTTTTATGAGTCATTCCAAAAGAAGTGTAGCAATATCCCTCTGTGGTTTTAATTTACATTGCCCTTATGGCTAATGTTGAATATCTGCTTTTTTTCCAACTGTTCACTCTCTTTGGTGAAATGTCTTTTCATGTCTTTTGCCTAATTTCCAGTTGAATTGCTTGCTTTTTAATGTTGAGTTTTTCGAGTTTCCTTTTGTATTCTCGATAATACTTCTTGGTCAGATTTGTAGTTTGCTAATATTTTATCCCACAATATGGCTTGTCTTTTCAACCTCTTGTCAGGATCTTTTGCAAAGCAAATGTTTTTAATATGGAAAAAATCCAGTTTATCAGTTTTTCCTTTTATGGGTCATGCTTTTAGTGTCAAGTCTAGCTTTTGATCCTAAAGATTTTCTCGTACAGTTTTCTAAAAGTTTCATCATTTTACATTTACATCTAAGTTTGTGATCCATTTTGTGTTAACTTTTTTTAAGGTGTGAGGTTTAGACCAAGGTTTATCTTTTTTGTCTGTTAATGTCCACTTGGCCCAACGCCATTATTAAAAAGGCCATCTTTCCTCCATTGAATTGCTTTTGCACTTTTGTGAAAAATTAGTTCTGTATACCTATTCCTCTGCCAGTACCACCTAGTCTTGATTACTGGAGCTATATACTAAATAATACCTTGGTTTTCAAAATCGTTTTAGCTATTCTATTTCCTTTGCCTTCCTATATAACTTTTTGAGTAATCCTGTTTATATCTACAAAAAAATCTTGCACAGATTTTGATAGCAATTACATTAAAACTTTATATCAGTTTGGGGATAATTGACATCTGTACTGTGTTGAGTTTTTCAATTCATTGTATGGTTTTCAGCATACAGATCCAGATATGTTTTATTGGATTCACACCAAGCTTTAATTTATTTAAACAGCTGCTATCTAAGCTATTTTATATTCTGGGCCTGATAGTTCTGTCCTCCAAAGTCTTGGGAGATCTAAATTGTTGGTTGTTGCTGGTAGCTTTCATTCATGGTGGCTTATCTTCTGTGCTTGGTGACGTTTGATTATCATCTCATATATGGGCTGCTTTGAATTTGTGGGAATGAAGAGTGCTACCCTCCAGAGATGGTTTATATTTGCTTCTGCTCAACTGCAAAAGTTGATTCCCACTTGGCATCTTTCACGATCATCGGTAAGGGTAGGGTCCAAAATATATCTCCATCCTTGGAACCCTCCTGTTGCAAAGCTAGTTTTCTGATTTGCATTGAAAATATATCCTTTAGGCAACCTTAGCTTTTGTCTTTACTTACTTGTCCCTCAACTAGTTTGAGGTTACTCTATTATTATTATTCTTTAAAGGCAATCTTGGAAATTTCCTTTTCTTCATTCATTTTGAAAGCACATTTTTGTGCAGAATTGATTGTTTTTTCAAAAAAAAAAAAGGCCTTAAATAATAGAAATTCATGCATGTCCTTTTAAATTTCTAAGTTGGCTTTCCCCTCTCCTAAGCTTGGCCGACTCTAATGGATTCAACACAGTTCTTTTCTGCCTTCTTTGCATATATATTCTTCTATTATATTACTCACTTCTTTAAAATGTACCTTTTTTACTAAAGGTAAATACTTACCACCTCTTACTTTTTTTGTACCTTTACCCTCCAGTACAGTGCCTTGCCCCTAATAAATGTTGGTTGAAATTTTTCTACCTTCCATATTTTCTATTGAAGTAGCCTGCATGTAGTTGGAGATTTGGAGATGTTTATTTAATGAAGAGTTTGCTAGACTTAGAGAAAAATGGGAGTTGAATTTTCTTCTTTGGAAATATTCCAGATATGACTATGGAAAGATTTCTGAGTGGCATGAAGAATGGAGGTAAGGGTTAGGAAATTTACATGCTGATTTTCTTTGAAAAATCACAAACAGCTAAACAAATTGGGACCTAAAGGAACTTTTCATTATCAAAACTGATTTTTGCCCTAAAGTAAATCACTTGAAATTGTACAAAGTATATGTAACTATAATGCTCCCTGGTGGCCATTTTCAGCCAGAGCAAAGAAAAGAATTGTAGTGTTCAACAAATAGATGTGCTGGGTATTCTGAAATGCAAAGACTATAATATTTTCTTTAATGTTTTAAGTTTTTAGTTAAATTCTAGTTAGTTAACAGATAGTTATAATGTTTTTAAGTCAAAACTGTTTATGCAGAAATCTAAAAAAGTTTTCCTTTCTCTATAAAACATTCCAATTGCTGCAGAAATAAAAACTATCCCCTATTGAAAAAAGGCCGGGGGTTAATTTAGCAAGACAAAAGGGGGCGGGAAGGGCTGTAGGGTTAACCTGTCAATTCACCACCATGAATGTGGTATTTGCTGTGAAACAGTACGTTTCCAAAATGATAGAGGACAGTGGACCGGGTAGGAAAGTATTCCTCACGGATAAAGAGACGACTGGCATAGTGAGTATGGTATACACACAATCAGAGATTCTTCAGAAGGAAGTGTACCTTTTTGAATGCATTGATTATCAAAATCGAGAGATCATGAAACACCTGAAAGCAATTTGTTGTCTTCGTCCTACGAAGGAGAATGTGGATTATCTGACTCAAGAGCTCCAGAGACCAAAATACAGTATATATTTTATTTATTTCAGTAATGTGATCAGCAAGAGTGATGTGAGGTCATTAGCTGAAGCTGATGAACAGGAGGTTGTGGCTGAGGTTCAGGAATTTTATGGTGATTATATTGCTGTGAATCCACATTTGTTTTCCCTCAATATTTTGGGTTGCTGCCAGGGTCAAAATTGGGATCCAGCCCAGCTATCCAGAACAACTCAAGGATTGAGAGCTCTCCTTTTATCTCTGAAGAAATGTCCCATGATTCGCTACCAGGTTTCATCAGAAGCAGCAAAAAGACTTGCAGAATGTGTTAAGCAGGTAATAACTAAAGAATATGAGCTGTTTGAATGGCACTGAGGTGCCTCCATTGCTGCTTATTTTAGATTGTTGCAATGATGCCATCACCCCGTTGCTAAACCAGTGGATATATCAGGCCATGGTCCATGAACTACTGGGCATAAACAACAATCGGATTGATCTTTCCAGAGTGCCGGGGATCAGTAAAGACTTAAGAGAGGTGGTCCTATCTGCTGAAAATGATGAATTCTATGCTAACAATATGTACCTGAACTTTGCTGAGATTGGTAGCAATATAAAGAATCTCATGGAAGACTTTCAGAAGAAGAAACCAAAAGAACAGCAAAAACTAGAATCAATAGCAGACATGAAGGTTTTTGTTGAGAATGACCCACAGTTTAAGAAGATGTTTGGGACTGTATCAAAGCATGTGACAGTGGTTGGAGAGCTGTCTCCGTTGGTCAGTGAGCAGAATCTGCTGGAGGTTTCAGGAGTTGAGCAAGAACTGGCCTGTCAAAATGACCATTCTAGTGCTCTCTGGAATGTAAAGAGGCTCCTGCAGAACCCCAAAGTGACAGAGTTTGATGCTGCCTGCCTGGTGATGCTTTATGCTCTACATCATGAGCAACACAGCAGCAATAGCCTACCAGGACTAATGATGGACCTCAGGAATAAAGGTGTTTCTGAGAAGTATCGAAAGCTCGTGTCTGCAATAGTTGAATATGGTGGTAAACGGGTCAGAGGAAGTGACCTTTTCAGCCCCAAAGATTCTGTGGCTATTACCAAACAGTTCCTCAAAGGATCGAAGGGAGTAGAAAATGTGTATACTCAACATCAACCTTTCCTACATGAGACCCTGGACCATCTCATCAAAGGAAAGCTTAAGGAAAACATGTACCCTTATCTAGGCCCCAGCACACTCAGAGATAGACCTCAGGATATCATTGTGTTTGTAATTGGAGGAGCCACCTATGAAGAGGCTCTAACAGTTTATAACCTGAACCATACCACTCCTGGAGTGAGGTTTGTCCTTGGAGGAACCACAGTGCATAACACGAAAAGCTTCCTAGAGGAAGTTCTGGCTTCTGGACTGCACAGCCGAAGCAGGGAAAGCTCTCAATTTACATCGAGCCCAGCAAGCAGAAGATGAAATGGTGATGGCGAGGTGAAGAGAATGGCGTGACTTCCCCTCTAGGCTCTCTGCAGGCCTTCCCCGCTGGCTAGCGGTGTTGGAGAAGAGCCTTGGGTTTTGTGCTTGTCGTTATAACCCATCTCAAAGTAGCCTGCTAATTCCTGAACTGTTGGCACAGATACCAAGACTCCCAGTCATGAGTTGTGAATAAGTCTATGCCCATCCCAACCCACTTTTCTCATGGTTTCTGTATTAAATAAACAGATGTATTCCTTGTAAACAAAACAAAACAAAACAAAACAAAACTATCCCCTTTTAAAAAACAACTTTACATACTAAAATCTTTCTTTCCCCACCAAAATTTGGACTTTTGCTCTTTGACAGTTAGCAAGTTGAATTACTCATGACCCCTGCTGCCAAAAAGATCAGAATGTTATGGGGATATAGATATATAAATAAAAACTCTTACTGAGACAAATTCAATAATATGGGTTTGCACAAAACCCAAAGAGAAGAAAGAGAGTAGATTGAGGATGGTCTAAAGAGGAATTGATCTTTGATTTATGCTTTGAAGGGTAGGTATGCCTCTATTAAATAGAGCAGTAGGAGAAGGGCATTCCAGGCATGGTACAAAAGCTTGGACAGGCAAAAAATACCACCTTCTCAGGCACTTTCTGGTAGTGGCTTGCACATGGGCTATATGTCGGGTTCTGGCAGAAAATATTGGAAGGAGATGAGTACAGGAGTCAAATAATGTAAAAACAGTCATAGTGTATGAAGGAATTTGAGTTTATGTGTTAGAAATGGAAGATCACAGATAGATTTTTAATCTGGACAATGATTAGATTTTGGTTTCGTGAAAGATCTCTGGTACTGGTATGGAGGAGGGGTTAGAGGGGCATTAGGAGTACAAATCTGTTGTAACAATCCAGTAAAGAAGTTATAAGGTGCCTATTCAGAATGTTGCAGTAGTGAAGGAGAGCAGGAGAATAATTCTAGAGAGATTTTGTTATACACTTGGACAGACTTGGTGACCAACTGAATGGAGGAGGTGGAAATGGTGAAAGATGTTAACTGTCTGCACGGATAAAATACTACTAACCCAGATAAAAAATATAAAGAGAGAAGCAGACTTGGGCAGAGGTCAATGATAATAAGGACAGTGAATTTATTTGGGAGTAGGTTCAGTATGAGACATCTACAACATATGGTAGAGAGCTTTTACTAGGCATTTGGAAATATGAGTCTGGAGCTCAAGAGAGAGAGATCTAGAGTGGTGTTATATCTGTGAAGGAATTCCCCACACTTTGAATGTGGTTGATTTAGGGATCACATCTAATGAGTGGGAAAGAATGGAATTGATAGCTTGTGTCTTCGTAGACTAGGTTATAAAAGGCACTGTGGATTCCTGCTTGCTTTCTTCCTTGGATCACTTGTTCTGGGGGAAGCCAGTTGCCATGTTATGAGGACACTCACTTATAAAGAAATCCACATGGCAAAGAAGTAAATTCTCTGGCTATCAGATAGCAAGGAACTGGGCCTTTCTGCCAACAGCCATTAGTGAGATTGGAAGAGGATCTTTCAGTCCCAATCAAACCTTCAGATGGCTGCAGCCCTGTCCAAAATTTGGACTGCAGACTCATAAAATAGCCTGCAGCTAAGCTATTCCTGAATTCCTGATCCACAGAAACTCTGCAATAATAAAAAATAGGCATGATTTTAAGCCACAAGGTTTGGGGATAATTAGTTATGCCTCATTAGATGACTAACACATGAGGCCATGTGCAGGTACAGGGGTCAGCATCCCTGGCTAGGTAGCTGCATCTCTGCTACAGTTCTATTATTATAGAAGAGGGAATAGATTTCAGTAGATAGCAAGTTGAATTGTCTTCTCCACCCTATGGTAATTAATTTGGATTATATTTAAAATACAATGGTAAACTGTTAAATGGACAGAGGAGTGGACTATTCACATGCTTTGTTATGAAAACAACAAAGCAGGGTTAGAGAAGAAATGGGAAGATGGGTCAGAAACCTTTTGAAGTAGTTTAGGCAAGAGTTGCTTCTGCTGTGAGCCAGAGTGGAGGCAATGGGGAGACAGATAGGTGACAACTCAAACTGTATTTTGAAAATAGTAAATATGAGAGGGCTATGGAAAGGATTAAAGTTTTTCACCATTCCCCAAAAGTGTCCAGGCAAAGGGAAGAGGCCAAAGGATGAAACCAAACAAGATGAAGACCTTCTGAAGCCAGTGTGTGAAATGAGTGGAAAGGACACTGGGCCAGAGTAACTCTCAGATCTACCTACAGAGCCCTGTGATTGACTTTGGTCTGGTTCATGAGTGTGCCTGTTGGGTGTGTTTAAGACAACCCAATGTAGCAGATGAAATGTAGATTGCATCCCCAGAACTATCTAACGTCAGGAACATATGTGAGGGTGAAAGCTGCTATATTTTGATTATGGTTCCAACATTACATATGTTATCACATATAAAAATTCTCATGACAAACCTGTGAGAGAGGTCTATTAGATTTTCATTTTGCAGAAAAATAAACTGAGAATCAGAGAGATTAAGGGACTTGACCAAGTTCACAAAGCCAGAGTAGGATTTGAACACAGGTATGTTTGACACCAAAGTCCTTCCTTTTAACCACTAAGTCCACTTCCCAGCCCTGCTCAGAACCCAGCACCTCTTTAATACTTCCAACCTGACCAGTTTGGGAGCTTCCAGAGACAGCTCCCTTGGCTATTATATTCATATTCTCAGGATGGTTGTTGACAATGGCAATGGAAAACCTATTTCAAGCATTTTCATGGACAAGTATTGACTCAAGGAAATCAGAGCCAGGTAGAAAGAATATTGAGGATTTTCAAATGGTGTCAGTAGCTAACAGATTGAACGTGGGGATACACAAACATTTATTTTGGAGGATTCTCAAAATGCTTGACGGAAAAATCTGGGGTGTGTGTGTGTGTGTATGTGTGTGTAAAGGATTCTGCAGATGTAGTTCAAGGTCAAGAACAGAAACTTTGATTATGGATGTAAAGGTCACTTCATTTGTATCTGCAGACAAGAAGGATCCGGTGACTTTGAGTTACAGCAGTGCTTGATCCAGGGAGTAATTTGTGCAGAACTGATAAGCCATCGATTTGAATAAACCTGAGTAGACTTGAATATAGAAGCTTAGAGTTAGAAGGACTCTTAGAGGTCATATACTTTAGCTCTCTGGCTTAAATGAGAACACTTTTCTTCGTAGGAAAGACAATCATCTCCCTCATCCTGGCCTCAGAATGATAAAAAAAATTATATTCTATGTTTTCTTAAAAATGTAGCCTTCTTACAGAATGCAAATATTTTATGAACATTTCTCCCACATTTCTCTGACATTAACTGGAATTTGAGATAAAAAACTCGGGTTATAGACCATGGCCTAATATTTTGGAGGTATAATAATAACGATAATAATGTATCATAACTATTATCATAGCATAATTTCATAATTTGATTATGAATTAATCATAATACTGTTTTCCATATCTTCTGAATTTGAAACATCATCTATTCTGTTGCTTTATAATAATAACGATGATGATAGTAATTGTTATTGTCATTATAAAGCAATAGAATTAGGCAATCCTTCAAATTTGAAATACCTTATGAAAAGAATGGTATTTGATGTTTGTACATACAACTATCTCATTCATTGGTGAAGTAGGTATGATGATCTGCATTTTGTGTATACAGAGGCCCAAAGAGTTTAAGGAACTTGTTCAAACTTAACATAGATAATAAATGGAAGAGGTAGGACCTGGACATATGGCCTATTAATCTTGTCTTGCTAACATTCATTTACCTTTATCAGAGTATTACTTCAGTCCGTTGTTCTTGGGAAACAGTGCTTTCCCACATGTATTTCATGGATTGCCTTGAATTGGGTTGACCATACCCACAATGCAATGGATGATGCCTTACTGAATCCAACCAGTCTTAGTTGGATAGCAACCACACTTCCTATTGTATTACCATGGTCCTCCACCCTAGGTCCACCTCCTTCTTCTTATTGCCCCCTCTCACCAGGGTGGGAAATTTTAGGCAATGAGAGAAGTTCAACTAATTCTCACCACACTATCTATCCATCTGCCTTAATCGATGCTTACTTTCTCTGCCTTGCCTCTCGTTATTATGGATAAAATGTCTATATACATATCTAAGGCCAGTTCTTTTGCTTGGGTCTTAGATGCCATAGCCCTAGCAATTCTCTTCTTTCCAACCCCTGATTCAGGGAATTTTTTCTCTCTTTCTCTAGTTCATTCCCATCAGCACACAAAAATTCTATAAAGCCTTCCATATTCAAAACAAAACAAAACAACCTTTTTACCCAATATCATTCTCTTTATTTCATTTTATTGCAAATTCCCTGAAATGTTATCTGGAATCAATATCTCTGATTTATCTCCACCTATTCTCTATTGAACCCAATCCATTCAGGCAATCACCCCATCACACCCATGCAACTGCCCTTGTCAATATTTCCATGACTAAGGTGACTCACGTCTCAGTTTGTACAGACAGTCCTGGCCTCTGCCTGTTCTTCAGGAATAATTTTTCACTCTCAAAGTGCCTTGATTTGGATGATAAATTATATGTTCACTATTTGTGACCTCCACACTGATAAATCCAGCTAAACACAGCACTTCTCAATGCTCATTATACTTAAACTAATAACATGTCACACATCTTATCACATCTTTCTTTCTTCACTTGTCTTCCAAGATCTCACATGGTTCTCTTCTTATATTTCTAGTAGCTTCTTCTTAGTGTCCTTAACTGGTTCCTCCTCATCGCCCCAGTTAGTGAGGGTTGCAGTGCCCTAGGGAGCAATCCTTTGAACCTTCTTCTTCTCTACCCATCTATACTTATTCTCTTGTTAATCTTGGCTTTAAACACCATTTATGTATTAACTATACCTACCTTTAAATCTTTATCCTAGATTTTTCCCCTGAGCTTCAGACTCATATACTATCTATTTAACTGATAGCATCCCAATCATAACATATCCAGAAGTGAACTTTTGACATATTCCCACACAAAAAAATTGCTCTTACCCCAATCTTCCCCATCATAAGTACCAACTACAGTTTGCAGGAACTGAACACTTTGATCTAATCCTTGAGCCTCATTTTCTCTCATATCTCGCATTCACTATGTCATCAGATCCTGTTCTAACAGCAAACCCTACACTCCTCTCCTCCTCCACTACTTCTGCATGTATCTCTCACCTGAATTACTGCGGCATCCTCATAATAGGCCTTTGCTTCCGTAAGATATACTCTCAACAGAACAGCCAGAGCAATCGTTTACACAAATGCGACATATCATACGTCACTCTTCTGTTCAAAATTCTTTAATATCATATCTCATAAAACCCAAACTCCACACAGTGACCTACAGACCTGCTATTATCTTTCTTCTTTACCCCTCTGATGTGACTGGCTCCTTTTTTCCTCATTGCTCACTCTGCCCACAAGGGCACAAGGGCATCCTAGTGTTCTCTCCACCTCAGGGCCTCCACAATGCTGTTTCCTCAGCTTGGATTCCCATCACACGGTTATCCTTGTGAGTCACTCCTTCGTCTTCTCACTGAAGCTTTTCCTTGGCAATTCCTTTCCTTCCTATATGAGTTTCTTAGAGCTACTGTACCAAAGTACCACAAAGTGTGTAGCTTAAAACAACAGAAATGTGTTCTTTCACAGTTCTGGAGTCTAGGTGTCTGAAATGCAGTTGTCAGGAGGGCCTTGCTCCACCTGGAGACTCTGGGTAGAATCCTTTCCTGCCTCTTCCTCACTCTGGTTGTGGCAGGCAATCTGTGGCATTCCTTGGCTGGTGGCAGCATCACTCCAGTATCTGCCTCTGTCATCACTGAGGGTCCTTCCAGTGCGTCTCTGTCTTCACATGGCATTTTCTTTCCTTATAAGGACTCCTGTCGTATTGGATTGGGGCTCACCCTAATGACCTCATCTTAACTTGCTTACATTTGCCATGAACCTATTTCCAAATAAGATCACATTCACAGGTACCGGGGGTTAAGACTTCAGTCTATGTTTCTGGGGACACGATTCATCCTATAACACTTCCTTCACACAATATTTCTTACCTGATTCTCCTTTGAAATTTTCTGTGTAGCACTTACTATCATTTCCCATACAAGACATTTTATTTTACAGATTATATTACTGACTGTAAATATAAGCTCTACAATGACAGGGATTTTTGACTCTCTTGTATTTTGCTGTTACCCTGGTATTTAGAATAGTGACCAGAACATAGTACACATACAATAAATAGTTGTACTAATGTTACTGATTAAATGTTGATGTTGTTGGGGCGCCTGGGTGGCTCAGTCGTTAAGCGTCTGCCTTCAGCTCAGGTCATGATCCCAGGGTCCTGGGATCGAGCCCCGCATCGGGCTCCCTGCTCCGCGGGAAGCCTGCTTCTCCCTCTCCTATTCCCCCTGCTTGTATTCCCTCTCTCGCTGTGTCTCTCTCTGTCAAATAAATAAATAAAATCTTAAAAAAAAAATGTTGGTGTTGTTTCTTTTTGCAGTGATTCTTTCAAGTGTCTTGAAATTTAGGGGGGTGGAGGGGAGAGTTGCTTGTGCAGATTGAGAGAGGGTAGAAATACTATCTTCCTTTGCAGGGGTTGGTAAGCTATTGTCTTCAGGCCAAATCTGGTCTGCTGCCTGCCTTTGTAAATAAAATTATAGTGTAATGCAGATAAGCTTATTTGTTTATATATTGTCTAAGGCTGCTTTTGTGCTACAATGGCAAAGTTGAGTAATTACAACAGAGATCACATCCCCCACAAAGCCTACAATATTTACTGTTTCGTCCTTTATAGAAAAAACAAGTGTTCCAACCTCTGTTCTTCTACTGTTCCCATAAGTTTAACCATGGGGATTGGTGATCATTAAAAGGGGATCAGATTTAAGAATTAATAAACATTCCTCAAGTGAAAATAAAAGGAAGCGGGAGATGGTTTTCAGCAGCTCAGTTAATTTAGACCACTGGGTGTCTCTCTTCCCTAAACTTTACTAGTAAATGTGGAGCCAGACATCAGCCAACTGGGACCGTGACATACCAGACAAATATTGACAGTTGCTAAGGCAACTGGGATAAAGTATTGGCCAAAGGATAATATAGGCGCCAATTGTGCGTGCCATGTTTCTCACATAGGGGAGAGACGGAGAGAAAATGAATGAAAAATATATTTCAAGATCCCTCTTTGACTGTGGCTTAAGAACAACTCACAGCTGATGTTTATCTGAACTCCTTTTTTGGTTTTTCTGGAAATTAACACTTTGGGGACTTGGGGGTCCTTAAGTCAGCTAGCATATGTCACAAGAGGGAAATCCGTTCGGGTATCAATTCTCTTTTCCAGTTATCCCTGGAATTTACTGTTTTACACTGTGTTCTCATGGCCAACTATAAGGCCACATATATTTTTTGGCTTGTTTCCTCATTTCACAGAAGTGGTTTCTGCAACACCTCCTTTCAAAGATTTCTTGTTAGTCAACATTGGAATAATTAGCCTGCCTTTTTCTTTGCCTCCTGCACCATGGTCTGAGGGAGTTTTTAACCTGTGGTTGAATTTGAGCTTTTGTCATTGATTAATCTTAAGCTTTTGTCATTATGCTAGTGCAAGGCTTCCTAACAGTGGCATTATTGACATTTTTGGATGAATAATTCCTTGGTGTGGGCTGTCTTGTGTGTTGCAGGGTGTTGAGAAGCATCTTTGGCCTCTATCCACTAGATGCCAGTAGCAGCCCCCCAGTTATTAGGATCAAAAATGTCTTCGGATATTACCAAACATCCCCTGGGGAGCAAAATTATCCTCAGTTGAAAACGTTGTGCTAATCAATGCTTAACCATATATAAATATTTTTTTTTCCAGTTATTCTTAAAGCCTTCTCAAGTAGAGCTTGAGTTTCAAAACATGAATGGGAGAGATTTTGGAGATTCTAGATTGTTCAAATTGTAAAAGAGAACTTCAGTTTTTCACAAAGTTAGGAAATTCAGAAATTAAAAACATTGATGATAAGCCCAGAGAGGTCACTAAACAGGAACTGCTTTCATTTAGTGAGAAACAAAATAAGATCTCCCATAGGAAATTTTGAGGTCTCTTTCTGTATGGAATATTTAGAAGTCATGCTATTGAGATCTCTTGCTTAGTGAGAAGTCGTTTGGGATGGTCTCAGAACATGCCCCTGCTTTGCTCTCCCCAAAGCCTTTCAAATGACTAGAGTTTGACTGGCTGAGTTTGGAGCAGCTGGGACTGATAATGGCATGGCATCTAGGAAAGTTGTACATCTGATATTTGTCTTCTGGAAAACCATCTGCCTGTCCACAGCCCCTGTGAACTGCCCGGTCTTTGAGTCTGTCCTTGAAGGCTGAGTAATCCCATTTCCCCACTGGACAGGAGGGGCTGGCTGAGGTCATTATGACGATTCATTAGCAGCATGTTGGGCTGTAACTCCCAAAGGAGCTTGAAATATTGATTTTATGCATGTCATGCTAAAGATTGAGCAGTTGTAATCCTACTTTATATATTACTTCTTGCAGATTTAAAACAAGATGGCTTTGCCACCAGGGTAGCTGACATGCTCTAATTAATCTTTGTGGAAAGAGTTTGACATGTTTAAATGAGCTCATCCAAATAGCATCAGTTATCCTTCTCTGATACTGAGGATATGTTGGAACGAAGCATGATTTGGGAAGAATAGAAATCTCACCCTTCTTTCTTGCTTTTTCTTGGCTAGATTTGTCATCTGCAAAATGGGTTATGATTTATACAGTCTATAAGAGTAGTGTTGTAGAACATATTTTGCTATGCCTTACAATACAGAGAAATTGGCATATTCCCAGTATGCCTATGTATGACCATGGGGTGACATCCATTTAATGAAGATTGTCTTTTCCAAGTTCTCTAATGGATACTGTTTAAGAGCTTTCTAGAAAAAGCCATAAGCCACAAAACCAGCAGGATTCTTTACTATTCCTTTGGAAAAGTTAGGCAATTAAATCTTACATCATTTGTGGGAAACATGACTGATGGTTCAAGTGAACTTATTATAAGTTATTTCTTTTGAGCTTACAGACTGCATATTTTTCTCTCAAATGCCAGCATCATTAACTAAAATGTGAGAGCACTGGAACTCTAAGGGATCTTAACAAGTAAAATGGGCAGAAAAATCAGTACCTCAGTGAGTAGTTATGAGAATTGAATGAGATAATGTGTGTAAGGATAATTTGGATTGAGAACCAATCTAATGAAAGTTGAAGCTATCTCATTAGGGTGGAAGAGCATATATCAGACCTAAGAATCCAAGGCTCCTTCCTCAAGAATTCTATGGTCATTGTTTCCACAAAGGGTGAGGTCAAAGTCATGCTGAAAGGAAGTATATCAGTTTTCATGTATCACAATAGACTTTTTTTTTTTTGGTTTGAGCTTGTTTTGTTTTTGAGGAAAAATCAATCCTTGCCCTGAGATACTGTACCTTCTTAGGTTAACTCCTGAGGATATCAGTTGAATCTCTTGAGGACAAAAGGTGAAACTCAGAACATTCATTTTTTGCCTCATTCACAGAACTCTGATCCAGCTCTACCCTCATAAGTCAAACAGGTTATTGAGTAGAACTTCCTTCAGCCTCAGGCCAATTCCTCAGGCACTTGAGTTTGTAAAAGTTAAGTAGCCCTAAAGGGACTTTATTGGGGAGAGGTGGAGTTATCTGAGAAATCATATTGGACTTTGGAGTGGAGGGCTTGAGAGAATGTTAATGTGAAAAAAATAAGGAATATTAAGGAAATATAAAGAATTCATTTGGAGCTATCTTTCAAAGATTTCCTTTGCTAGTGAGGCACAAAGGAATGCCTAAGTTGGACAAAGTTAACCTCTCCTTTATTACCACTCTTCTTTTGAGATCTACTCTACCTCTCCCTTTATATGTTTCCATCATAGTCTAGTAAATATTTGGTATAAGGAAGAAAGGTAAAGTGGCTTTCAGGGAAGAGCAGGTATTAGTTTCCCAGTCATCTTGTGGACACTTGTGATAATATAACTGGGAGAACGCATTTCCCCTATCTTATCCCTCACCTTACCATAGATTACCAAACGAAGCTGTTATAAGTATTGGCATTATGGAAGCAGGTCAGAGGCCCAGAATCGGGTAATAGCAGCAGGAAAGTTCCTTCCAGGCTGGAGAGAAAATAGAACTGAATTCTTTGAGTACCCTACATAGGTTAGCAATGAGTATCTTCTACAATAGAAAAGGAGGATCTTGCTATATTTGAGTTTCATATGTGCTCAGTAAATGTCATGTTAATTAATTCTCACATAATGATATAACATGTCTTCATGGAATTAAGTTTGGGGATTCCAAACATCAAAATCATAGGGCATTTTGTATATCACCTTCTTGAGAATGACCTTACCTACACTGATTGCTTAGTAAATATTGTCTTGTTAAACTGAATCAAGATAGAGAGGTATTATTTGTGACACATCATCTTGTGTCATATAAAGAATACTTGTAACAGGAGTTACACTCTAAAACATTTGATATGATCTTCTGCAAAGCACAGAAACATATACAAAACCAAGATAGTTGTCTTGTCTGGTAGGGGTCATTGATTCTTTTAGCTAAATGACTCACATATATTGACCATTTTTGCATATGGTCAAAAAATTTTTTTTTCTTTTTTTAAAGATTTTATTTATTTGAGAGAGAGAGAGCACATGAGAGGGGGGAGGGTCAGAGGGAGAAGCAGACTCCCCGCCGAGCAGGGAGCCCGATGCGGGACTCGATCCCATATGGTCAAAAATTTTAAAGCCTAGCTATAATGTTTCCTTTTCTGTTTGCAGCACAGTTAAGGTACTTAAACTTCGTAAGGAAAATGTCCACAAGATGACAAACATTGACTTTTCCTCCTTATTGCTCCACTAATCATCCAGGGGGTTGGGAATAGAATGCCAAATAGGCTTTTTCAAATATCAAGCATCTGGATGATGAAAAATTTGAATTTATATTCACATGTCTTGGAGTTGTATAGACAGTTAATGACCCCTAATAAAAACTTACACCAAATGGGAGTTTAGAATTTACAGATTACTTTTATAGACATTTCCCCCCTAGAGCTAAGAGAGTAGTACCTTCTTTAAGCCACTATGGCCTTAATCCTGATAAAAATTGGGTGTCTCGTGGTGAAGAAGGACCTTTAAAACACAATGGTGTTAGAGCCTTTTGTTATCCAGGCATGGACAAAGAGAATCAACAATATCATTTAAGACTGTGCTGGTGTTAAGTCTAACAGTTCAAGTAAACTATCCAATTCCAATTCTTGCCTTGATGGGTAGGTTGGGGGATAGAGGGCCAACGTTGCTGTCCAGACTCAAAGAGACAGAAAGGGCAAATTTAGGGAGAGCATGTTTGGAGGACATACATCAGAAATTGGGCCAGGTTAAGGCTAAGGATAAGACTCAACAGGAACAGTCCAAACTAAGGCATATAACTAAAAGGAGGTTTGCTGTTAATCAAGAAGGGGAGCATGGAGCAGTAGGTGTGGGCAGGTGTGAACCTTGGACGGATTCCTGAGATCATCACTGATGGAACTTTCCAGAATTTTAGCATCAATTTTACAAAGGTAAACTGTTTTATTTAAACTGTTTTGTTTGCTTATCAATTAATACCTTTATTCACTCATCTAATCTCTCTATCTAATGATCCTTCCATCCTCTCATCAATTTATTCTTTTATTTTTTAATAAAAATAAAATTTTAATAATGTATCCAACATTTATTGAGTACCCATCTTGTATAGAATTATTGCTTGATATTTCATAGAGGAGTGAAGAGAGTTAAATACAGCCCATGAAGTGTTATCTATGACCCATAATAATGGCTATAATAATTTCAGATTGAGCATGAGGCTGCTCAGTGGACTCTATTATGGATGGATAAAGGCTTTTTCTTAGTTGTGCTTATGTAGAAATTTATCCTGTGTTTGTTTTCCACCTCTTAAGTTTAGGGATGATGCCAAGATGGCTCAATAAAGGCAATCTGATAGTTTAGCCTAGAAAAGAGGTCATCAGTGGGCACACAGCAAATGTTACAACTCACTGTCATCCCAGTGGACCAATGGACTAGGGAGTGCTTGCACATTCTAAAAATCTTTTGAAGAAAAGAAAGCAAGAAACTAGTTAAGTTGGAGAGAGAGAAGAGAGGGAGGCAAACATAAAAGCTTGGAAACAAAGCAACACCCTTTTACTATTCCTCTAGGTGGTTCCTCATGAGTTGTGATGTATCAACTCTCCCTTAAAATCAAATCATGTAACTAGCAGGGGAATCTGAAATAGCAAAGAACACCTAAATAGGCTTTTATCCTATAGAAGTCACAAATCATGAGTAGTTTAAAATTTGGCCAAGTGCCTGCAAGAGCTCTATATAACCAGTCAAATCACATTTGCCTCTGTGTTTACTGCCCCTGTACAACATGTTGCCCCTGTACATACACTTAGCTAGCCAGGGTGGGAGCGATGGCTTGTAGAAAAAGTCAGGGGGTCTTGGCTATTACTATGTATTTCAGAGTGAGACTGCAGAGTTCAGGGGATACCCAAGTCAAATAATAGCACTCCCCCCATCAGAATACAATAAAATAGGGGCGCCTGGGTGGCTCAGCCGTTGAGCATCTGCCTTTGGCTCAGGTCACGATCCCAGGGTCCTGGGATCGAGCCCCGCATCGGGCTCCCTGCTCCGCGGGAAGCCTGCTTCTCCCTCTCCCACTCCCCCTGCGTGTGTTCCCTCTCTCGCTGTGCCTCTCTCTGTCAAATAAATAAATAAAATCTTAAAAAAAAAAAAAAGAATACAATAAAATATCTTCTCTGGACATTTTAAAGCTATTCCCTCATCAAAGAAGAGAAGGGCACAAAACTAAAAGAGTAGTGGAAATTAATGTTGTGCAGCTTATGAAATTTGAGGCCCTTATAAATCCACAGTTGACTTATATAGGATTGAAGAAATGTATAAATCGATACAAAGTCTTGGGAGAAAAACATGCCCACTAAACAGCAGGGCTTTTAGAAAACAGTACTTGTACTTTACTTTTGTTCCAAGTTTGAGAGATCTGTATTGCATTAAACCTCCTGGTGTGGTATGAAGTTCAGCTCTTTTTTTAAAGACTCTGTGTCCAACATTGTAAGAATGTATCTGTGGTGGCCAATCTAATATGACAAGAGGTATGTGGTCAGACCTTAGACAATCCCAAGCTTCAGTTAAGTAAAAGTATTAGCTAATTAATGCATTTCTCTTGGATATATAGTATAGATTGATTTAAAAATGTCAGTGAAGACCTACCAAATGGATGAATTGTTTTCAATATATTGAAGGAGTGGTAACGAGTGAGTAACTTGGGTTATAAACAAATTGTTTGAATGAAATCATCCATTTCAAAAAATGATCTGATTCAATGATTCTGTCTACAAAGCTTTGTTTTTATAGATGCACCTTGATATTTTATTTGAGCAGCCTAACAAAGCAAGTGGTCCCATAAAAAAAAAAAGTCAAATTCATTGATTGGTTGGTATAGTTTCTTTTTATAGCTATTTATGAAATAAAACTGTTTTCTAATTGAAGTATAATTAAAGTACAATGTTATATTAGTTTCAGGTGTACCTGTATTGATTCAACAATTCTTACATTACTCAGTGCTCATTGTCATAAGTATAGTCACCATCTGTCACCATACAACATTATTACAATATTATTGACTGTATTCCGTATGTCACACTTTACATTTCCATGACATTTATTTTATTACTGGTAGTTTGTACTTCTTAATCCCTTTAATCTATTTCACTCATCCCCCCACCCACGTCCCCTCTGGAAACCACCAGTTTTTTCTCTGCATTTAACAGAGAGAACTGTTTGTTCTCTGTTTATTTGTTGTATTTTTTAGATTCCACATATAAGGGAAATCATATGGTATTTGTCTTTCTCTGTCTGACTTTTTTCACTTAGCATAATACCCTCTAGGTCCATCCATGTTGTTGCAAATGGCAAGACCTCATTATTTTTTTTTATGGCTGAGTAATACTCCATTGTATATATATATGTATATCACATCTTCTTTACCCATCCGTCAGTGGACACTTGGGTCGCTTCTGTATCTTGGCTATTATAAATAATGCTGCAATAAACATAGGGGTGCATATATCTTTTCAAATTAGTGTTTTTGTTTTCTTTGGATAAATACCCAGTAGTGGAATTACTGGATTATATGGTAATTCTATTTTTTAATTTTTTTGAGGAACCTCCATACTATTTTCCACAGTGGTTGCATCAGTGTGTATCACCAACAGTACACACGGTTTCTTTTTTCTCTGCATCCTGGCCAACATTTGTTATCTCTTGTCTTTTTGAGTCTAGTCATTCTGACAGATGTAAAGTGATAGCTTATTTTGGTTTTGATTTGCTTTTCTCTGATGACTAGTGATGTTGAGCATCTTTTCATGTGTCTGTTGGCCATCTTTGTCTTTCTTGGAAAAATGTTATTCAGGTCTTCTACCCATTTTTTTTAATTGGATAATTTGTGGTTTTTTGGTGTTAAGTTCTTTGTGTATTTTGGATATTGACCCTTTATCAGATACGTCATTTGTAAGTATCTTTTCCCATTCAGTAGGTTGCCTTTTCATTTTGTTGATGGTTTCCTTTGCTATGCAGAAGATTTTCATTTTCGTGGAGTCCCAATAGTTTATATTTTTGCTTTTGTTTCCTTTGCCTGAGGAGACATATCTAGAAAAATGTTGCTAAAACCAATACCAAAGAGCTTACTGCTTCTGTTTTCTTCTAGGGGTTTTCAGGTCTCCCATTTAAGTTTTTAATTCATTTTGAATTTATTTTTGTGTATAGTGTAAGAAAGTGGTTCATTTTCATTCTTTTGCATGTAGTTGTCCAGTTTTTCCAACATTGTTTATTAAAAAGATTGTCTTTTCCCCATTGTATATTCTTGCCTTCTCTGTTGTAGATTAATTGTCCATATAAGTGTTGCTCTATTTCTGGGCTTTCTATTCTGTTCCATTGATCTCTGTGTCTATTTTTGTGCCAGTACCATACTCTTTTGATTATAAACTTTGCATTTTCTGTTGAAATCTGGGGTTGTGATACCTCCAGCTTTGTTCTTCTTGCTCAAGATTACTTTGGCTATAAGGTTGGTAGGATGTAGTTTTATAGCTGGTTTCTTGGTTGGCTTTTTCATATCTCTACCACTTTGAGGGATGTTGTATAGATATAGTTTTAATTAATATTTGCATTGTTCATTTCATTACCAGTGCCTAAAGAGACCAGAATAAATCTGAAGGCTATGGTTGTTATTTTCTAATCCAGAAACCAGAGTGCTTTTATTGTAAAGAGTTCAGCCTTCAGAATGCTCATTATAATAAAAGAGAAAAGAAGGAGGAAGGGCATTTCAAGCTCTTGGGGGCTGGTGGCAAGTCATGCTGCAGGCAGTCTGGCCTCCACAGCTGGGTGCCCCTGGGTTTGAGTCCTTATCTGTCTCATCTATAAAATAGGGCAATAGTACTCATCTTGTAACACAGAAATATTAGGTTGTAAAGATGATGTTTATAAGTGCATGGCACATAGTAGGTACTCTATAAGTCAGTATGGATGGGACCACAGAAGTTGGTGAATTCAATATCCTTGTTTTGTGGACATAGAAGTCCAGAAGCTATGCAAGTAGAACATGTTTTTTTCCAAGTTCAGTGTTTTCCAATATGTTCTGCTACTATGTTTTTGCCTTGGCTGAAGAGGAACGTAGTAAGGGAGGACTGAAGAGAAATTGGGAAAAATTTAGTGGATAGCATTTTGTGATGGGCCTTGAATGATAGATTAGACTTCAAAAGGTGAAGCTAATGGAAGAAGGACATCCAGTTAGATGATATAGCAACAGGAAGAGTCTGGACACAGTAAAACTTGAGCCCTTCTGCCAAAGGGAAAAAAGATCACATGATCCCTCTGAACAAACCATTGGACATAGGCTTGGAGGATAGATAGTTCTCTTAATGAGGGCTTATAGAGAAACCTCTGAAACTCTTGCCTCTCTGTGTCATGAAATCTTCCAGGTATGTGCTTAGTAGGCATGCGAGACTCCCTTTTCCCATGGTTGCTGCAGAAAGACCTTTGTTAGTAGCTGACCTTCAGATGAGAAACTGGTTTCTAAAGAGGCTTCAGATGAGGAACTGGCTAATATAAGAACAGGGGTCTGAACTGCCCCAGACTCAGTTTTGGGACATTACTTTCTCTGGATCCTTTCTGGACTTTGGGGGGCACCCAATATGGGACTGAGCTCTAGGGAGCCCATTGTCATGAAAATAGTCAAAATGGCAAGCAGAAGAGGAAAGGCTAGAAAGATTTGATAATTTAATATGAAAAACTGGGGTCTGAGGAAAAACTAACACAACCCCCCCAGACTATAAGGTTCCTGAGGGCAAGCACTGTATTTGCCTTGTTCTCTGCTTCAGTTCCAACATATTACTTAGAAGGAGGTAGATGATCAATCCATATTGTTGAATTGATTAATTACTCAATTTATTAACACATAAAAGAAATAACCCTTGCCTTCATCCCAGTGGTTGGTGAAAAGCTCAGGACCACATTCCTGACAGTTCTTGGTCTCAGAATTTGTACCCAAATTCAATGGGGTTTTTTGGCTAAGAACTGCTTATGTCCCCCATGCCTCCTGTCACGGAAGTTCCTTAGGTGGTGACCAGTATTCAGAGCACAAATTCTCAGAGCTTAGTACTAGCTCTTCATCCATTTGACTCTTTTGAACATGGACTACCTACTTCCTCAACTGGACTATATGTAATCCCCAGAACATAGACAATAACACAGAGGGATTAAATGCATAAATTCTGGATTCTGAATGTGAGGGTTCAGATCTGGGCTTTGCTACATAATAGATTTATGATCCTGTGTAAGGTACTTATCCCCCCAAAACTTTATTTTCCTCATCTGTAATTTTGAGATGTAACAGTACCCAACTCATAGGATTTTTATGAGGACTAAAGTAAATGTGCTAATCTATGTAAAGCACTTTGCTTATTGCCTGGTACTTAATAATCTTGTAAATATTATTTCTCTTTCTCCTCTACTTTGTCCCTTTTTAAAAAATCTTTTTAAATTGTATATATTCTTTTTTTTTAAGATTTTATTTATTTATTTGAGAGAGAGAGAATGAGAGACAGAGAGCATGAGAAGGAGGAAGGTCAGAGGGAGAAGCAGACTCCCCGCTGAGCAGGGAGCCCGATGCGGGACTCGATCCCGGGACTCCAGGATCATGACCTGAGCCGAAGGCAGTCTCTTAACCAACTGAGCCACCCAGGCGCCTAAATTGTATATATTCTAGTGCTCGCTTCGGCAGCACATATACTAAATTGTATATATTCTAAAAGCAACATTTAAAATATTTCATATTTATGAAAGTAAGATAAATCACACAACTGACGGTGTGTCCTAGGTGAATTGGCATAATTTTTATTTCTTTTTGCTACATAAATTAATAATACATCTTATTATTGATGGCATCTAAAATGAGATAAAATTGGAAATTATTGTTGTTACTGATAGTCTGACTACTACGTGAAGTATGCAAGGAGATATGAAACTTCAGTGTAGACATTGCACATCATTCTGAGGCATCAATTTTACTTGAAGATTTGGGTGGGAAATGTTGAATATGCTAACCAATTAGAAATCTTAAATGCTATATTTTTATATTTAACAAACATGGATATAGTAAAGAGAAGTCAAGATTTACCTGATTTTTAATTGAAAAATGTGGTGTGCCACAGAAACTTTGACCTGAAATGCTGGATTTCTGCTATAGGTGTTCATTACACTTATCTGCTTGAAGCAATGTGACAGAAAAGTATGAGAAGCACAATGAGAAGCAGTGGTGAGAAAATCAGACAAGGTCTCTGCCCTCATGGAGCTTAGCGTCTTGTGGGGGATGGACTTGAAAACTAAGAACAGAGATGGGGTGTTTTAGCTGCTGTGATAGTAATTGTTACAAGAAGCAGTTGAGCACAAAGGAGGGAGTGGTCAGTTCTGTTGGTGGGAAAAAAACGCCAGTCAAGAAGTCTTCTCAGAAAAGATGAACTTAAAAGTAGATTCTTGAACAAGGATACAGAGTTTGGGGAGATGACAGGGCCCACCCAATAGGATCCTTGTAGTCTTTGTCCTTTTCTTCTGGGGGCTGAAATTCTCTGCAAAGTATCAGGGAAGATTCTCCCTGCTGAGATTTAGGAAGTTTTAGAGGAACTAGAATATGCATTTACTCGCATCTCCCCTGCCAAGGTCCTCCGAGGATCCTGTGGGTGGCCTTGCTTCAGCAGGACAAATCTGGGTCCATTTGGGGCATACTGATCCTTATTTAACCCACACAAAGAACTTTGTAACCTCTTCCCCAACCTTTTCACCAACCACTGGGATGAAGGCAAGAACTTTGTAACCTAGTAGAGGTTCAGAAGCCTGCTTCTCAGATTTTGCTAATAAAATATAAGTCCAAGCAACATTCTCTTCTTGGATTATAAAACATTTATTTTCAGGCTCCTTCCAGTAGAACCAGTGGTCAATTCATTCTGTGAAATTCTGCCATTTGAATGCAACTATATCTTCTTTTGTAGAGCTCCCTGGGCTGAAATTCAGACCTTCAATTTCTTGTCCTAAGGAGAGATACACATCCTTTAGGAAGAATGGTACAACAGTGACATCCTTACCCTTTGCACCTCCTGATTATCCCCAGAACAGCTGGCTTAATGTAACAGTAATTCACAGTCCTCAGCTGGATGGCTGCAGAGAATTTGTCATTATTCAGAGTTCAGCAAGTGCCAGTAGTGTTATTGAAGTGGTAATTGAATTTGGTGAACCCTCTGTGGTCCAGACAGCATAGCACTGCAGCGAGAACCATGCAGTGCGGTTACGATGAATACATTTCCAACAATAATGAATCTTCAAACTAAGCTTGATAGCACATAGCCAAAAGGACATTCTGTTTTGATAATGTGATTTATGATACTGAGCATTTTGGATTGAAACCCGGGCAGAAGCATGATAATGTGTACCTATAGGAAGATCCTGGAAAAAAAAAAAAATCCAGTACTGCCTAGAAATCTCTGTCGAAAGTTCTACTGAAAATCTCATCAAGCACAGATATGTATATGACAAATTATTTCCTTGTGTAAAGATGTCCTTGCCACATTCTTGAACTGAATCCTTGTGGGATGGAAGAAAAATTCCCAAATAATTTTCAATGAAGTGTGCCTTATCACTAAAAGGCAATTAAATGCTTTCAAAATTTCACATTCACAGAATGATCTCAACAATCTCACTACTTTGCAATGCTGTTTCTAAAAGAGAACATTTATAGTTTGGGAAAATAGCACAAAAATGAAAACTGCTGGAATTGTTTTGGTTGCTGAAAATACACTTGGCCTCATGGCTGTGGTGCTGAAGAAAGGAAAGAGCTTTGGCTCTGAGCTCAGGCAGACCCTGAGTTTGAACCCCAGCTCCTTCATTTACTGTGTCCTTAATAGGCAATTAGCTTCCTTTATACTCTCCATATTTCCCTGTAAAAATGAGGTCAGTAATATCTACCTCTGAATAGAACAAGCAGAGAATAAGGGGCAGAGCTTGGCTCTACTGGATCTTATTATTATAATAGCTGTCATTTGCTGGCCTACTATGTGTCTGGCACAGTCAAGTGCTTATGAACACATATTATCTTAACAACAATGTGTGGTTGATACTTAGGGTAACCAATTTGGCCCAGTTTTCCTGGGACTGTCCGATCTTACAAATAAAAGTCCTGTGTCCCAGAAATCCTCTCTGTTTGGGACAAATGAAGATGGTTGGTCACTCTATCAATATTATGGTCTCCTCTTACAGGTGTGGAAACTGAGACTCAGAGAGTATGTGCAAATTGTTCAATATCCCACAGCTGGGAAAGAGTAGGCCTGGTATTCAAACCCAGGCTTGAGTAACTCCAAAACCTGTACTCATTCTGCAGCCCTCAACCCTGCTCAGTAAATGTTGCTTTCCTTGCCATATTCCTAGAACATTCTGGACTTAACGGATATTTTTAGATCAGGTCACATTTTTTCAAATGTTTCAAACTAAATTATAAATTTAGTTATAATTTCAGGACTGCATGCATGCATGTGTGTGTTTGTGTGGGTCTCAGAGTGGAGGATTGCTCTCCAAGTGGCAGTGATAATGAAAATGATAGTTTAAAAGCCTAACATTTATTTCAAAGAACATTCTATCTGTTGTCCATCCATTCATTTTGTCCATTCACTCATTTATTTATCCATCTGTTCAACGGGTTTATAGTGAAGTCTTACTGTGTGCCAGATACTGGGGCAGATACAAAGAAGATTAAGATGCTGGCCTGGAGATGCTCAATGTCATGGAATTTAAAGAACGGGTTGTAAAATACTGTGACACTATGAGGCAAGCCCTCCATCATTCCCACCTCCCCTTGCACACTCAAGCCATGCAGATCTTCTCTACTGAAGTTCCAAGCTTATTCCTGATACTAGGTTTTTTGCATTAGCTCTTACTTCTGCCCAGAAGATTCTTTCTCCTAATCTTGGTCATTCAGATCTAGGATGAAAAGTGACCTCTTCAGAAAGAGTTTCCTTGACCACCTCCAGCTAAACTGGCTACCAAGAAATTCTCTATTAGATTGCCCTGTTTGGTGATCTTCATAGGGTTTATTTATCACTATTTGATATTCATCTTCATTGATCATTTACTTGCTTTTCACCTGCTTTTGCCAACAGAGAGAATGTAAATTCCAGGAAGGAGAGGTAACTTGTTTATTTTATTGTTTGTTTTATTTTCCCAGAACTTAAAACAATGCTAGGCACCCAGAAACAGTCAGTAAGTGTTTTTTGAATGAACAAAATGAATGAATTAGCAAGTATTTTGGATGCTGGAAGGGGCAGCCCACTCAACATGAATGAGAAGAGGTATGAGGGGAACTTTGCTTGAAAGGATATCTTAATTTAGCCTTACCCTTTTATCCCCCCTGCCTTAAAAGGTTGTCCCCCCTTTAAAAAGTAATAAAATAACAATTAAAAAAAAAAAAAAAAGAAAGAAAGAAAAGAAAAAGGTAAAGAAATCACAAGCAACAACAAAAAGGCCCAACTTGGCATAACACTATAATACTTTATTGTATATTGTCTCCTAGTTCTCTTTACATTTGTATTCACAGATAATTTTGGAACAAAAACAAATCACTTTTTTCACAGTTCTATACTTTTTGTGGGAGGTAAGTATTTTCTTACATTTTCATTTTAAAGATAGCTTTGTTTTCATCATAATGGCTGTACTGGGATTATCTAGCCAAATCTACACTGTTGGAACTTTGGATATTCCCATTTTGCCATTGTGGACAATATTGGACTGAACAGGCTTGAAGAGAGATTGTCTTTGCATGGATTCATGTGATAGCTTAAATTAGAAACAAAAGGACTTTGAGTTCTAGATCCATCAGTTTCTTTTTTTTTTCTAAAGGTTTTATTTATTTATTTGAGAGAGAGAGAATGAGAGACAGAGAGCATGAGAGGGAGGAGGGTCAGAGGGAGAAGCAGACTCCCCGCCGAGCAGGGAGCCCGATGCGGGACTCGATCCTGGGACTTCAGGATCATGACCTGAGCCGAAGGCAGTTGCTTAACCAACTGAGCCACCCAGGCACCCCCCATCAGTTTCTTTTAACTGTTTAAAATTTTTTAAGTTTCCTCATATGTAAAATGGGGAGGAGTGCTTACTTCACAGGGCCATTGGGCAAATTAAATGCTGCTAATGAAGGTAATGTGCTCAGCACAAATAAGTGGGCAATTAATGTTAGCTGTCCTTAATAACATCCTTTGATTAAACTCTAGAAATCAAATTCGCTTTCCAATTTATCTTAAGGGACAAATAGTAACTTGCTAAATATATGGGTCGGGCAGGAGGCTGTAGGTAGGGGAAGTGAAGTTGGGGATAAGGTTTTTTGTTTTTGTTTTGTTTTTTTTTTTAAACTATGGAAGAACTCTAGACCCGCTGCATCACCCAGAAACTTTAACATAAAAGTTATATTAACTTTGACCCTCACACTGCCCCGATAGCAGTCCTGTTCACTGCTGGGCTCTGCATTGCCTCTGGAAATATGCTTTTCTAGGGACATAGTAAGAGTAGGTTGATCAAGATAATGCTGGTGGTTTAAGCTGGGTAATTGGGAGGATGGAGAGCAATTTGAAGCCAGGGAGGCAAGTTTTGCTTGGCCCACATTCAATTTTTAATACATAGATGTGTCTAGCAGGTGGTCCAGAAAAACATATCAGGGCTTGAGATGTTGGCTTGAGTAAACAGTGTGGAGACTATCCGAGGCCTTGGCAGTAAAGATCACCTAACTCAGAACTATCTTTTGTTTCCCTTCTGATAAGAAATTGTAAGCTCATCTAAAAATATCTGCTTTGCTTTCAATAGATGCTGTCGCTTAGTGCCTGATTTAATTTGTAAATTTTAATTTTATTTATATTTCCTTTTTTATATGGAAGTATAATTAACATATAGTGTTATATTAGTTTCAGGTGTACAATATAATGAGACAGCAATTCTATACATTACTCAGTGCTCATCACGAGAAGTGTACTCTTACTCCCCTCTGTCTATTTCACCCACTCCCACTGAAAACCACCAGTTTGTTCTCTAGTTTCTTTTGTTTCTCTTTTTTTCTTTGTTGAGTCTGGTTTCTTTTGCTTGTCTTTTTTTCTTTGTTTTGTTTCTTAAATTCCCCATATGAGTGAAACCATATGGCATTTGTCTTTCTCTGTCTGACTTATTTCACTTACCATTATACCCTCTAGATCCATCCATTATTTATATTTTCAGTAAGCAACTCGTAAGCACATAAGTAATGGCAGTCACACACTGATAAAATCATATTTATTTAGTGATGTCTGACAAATAGAGAAAGTAAAAGGAATATTTAAAAAAATGTATAACTTATATATAAATACTTTAAAAGAGAAAAGCTGAACACACATGGTAACATTAAAGGAATGTAATCATTTAAGTTTGCAGCCTATCTTATAGCCTGACAAATTAGATACACATATGTATACACATATATCTTGTTTGTGAGTTTGCATAATTAGGGCCCAAGGATAAGTTTTGGGCATGTCTACAATAATTCTGAACTTCCATAAAATTTGTGGTATTTTACCACCACAGTCTTGTTGATTTTATTCTTCTTTCTCAAAATCTATGACCAGCACACTTGAAAGTCATCAAAGGTTGTAATCTGGTGCTTTGGGCCCCAGTTTACTCATCAGTAAGATGAAAAAAGTCTCGGCTGATATGTTCTGCTTCTTCTGAACGAAAAAGTAGTGAGCCCCAGTAGCCTCCAGCATATAGAAATGTATGAAGGCTGAGAGGCCAGGTCATCTCTGTATTCGCGGGAGTTTTCTGTTTATCTCCTTTCTTTGGAAGGGAGTCAACTTGTCTGCAACAGAGCAAGTTTATCACACCAGTCCACTTAACTAACAACATTCCATTCCTGTAGATACAGCTTGTTTCCTAGTGTGCAACGCAACAGAAGACTAATAGTCTCTGGATTTCACACTGAAGAGCTACACATTTCCTCAGATCTTGAATTTGGAAGTTTAGGGTTGAGCCACCCAAAAGGAGAGTTCAACAGAGACCCCTCAAGTCAAACCTCAATATATGGCAAAATATTTGTATGACATGTTCTGTATGATATTGAACTTCACTGTGACATTCAGGACAGTGACATTTTCTTGATATTGCACTAGTGTATAACAAAATAAGAAGAGTGTAATGTGATAGTCTACATAGTAAAACATGTATCTGATTTCTTAAATTTATACAAATTTTCATTTGTAGTCAATATCACAGAAGAGTAAATCATCCCTAAGTACTATCCTGAGCTCACCTTGATTTCAAGTTTACAGTTAATCGTATCTTTCATTTAAAAAAAAAAAAGACAGATATAACTGACCTCATATGACCACAGAAAATACATAGGACTCAGGGGTAAAATAATAATTCTTCTTAATTTTTCTTATATTCATTTGATGTTGGGTAGCTACATTTGCCTCTGTAGGATTACATGTTACATTTCCCCTCTGCTGGTGTTTGGCTTTAACTCTTGGAGGAAGGCCTCATGGTTATGAGGACAGTTGCTGTGACAGGTGCAGGTCCCAATGACCATCACTGGTTTCTTGATGATCTGCCCTGGGGAGCACTGGAACTCCACCTGGATGGTTTTGGTGTTGTGGGGGGTACAGCATCGGCCATCACTACAGACGCCACAGAACCTGGGCTTGTAGGTGTGCAGGCTGGTGCAGTTCTTGAACTGCAGGTGGATGGCTTTGAGTGACTTCGTGGTGCGGAGACACTTCTTTCCTTTCTAAGAAAGAAGAAAGGAGAGATTCGTGGAATGGCTACCATTCCTCTGAGGGACCATTAGGGATATGGAATAAATTGCTAGCTGCCTACCCCCTATCCATTGTTCTTTCTTCTTTGCTAACATGACATTATAGTGTTTGGGCAATTTGGTCAGCTACTAGTATTTGCTTCCCCAGAATATCTGGGAGCTTGGGATGGCTTTGTGATCAAGTTCTGGCCAATGATACATAGGCCAAGGGATCCTGGGAAGCCCTTTGCCCTTCAGATAGGTACAGTTCTTTATTGCTTCCTGCATTCATTGTCTTCCTGCCTAGAATGTGGAAACCATGCCTAATGGTACACAACCATCTTTTGACCTCGTGGCGATAAGCATGAGGGTGAACGTGTATATAAATAAAGCTATTTTTTCAAGGCACTGGAACAGACTTTGATGTTGTTTTAGTTTATGCATTCTTAGGCATTATAAAAAGAAAGGGAATATACCTGGCAGCGTTGCATACCTCCTAATGCTTCAAACACTTTTCAGACATTAATTCACTTAACATTAACAACATTCACTCCTACTAGGATCAATTATTCATGTAAGGAACAACTGTGCAAGCTTCACAGATGAGTAAATAGAGTCTCAAAGGCCTAAAGTCTCCAGAAACATCTAGTGATTGAGTGTCTGACACAAGCCCATGTCTTCTATTATACCCTTAGGAACATCTAAAACAATAGGATTTAAGGTTATTTTCCATGAAAGTGGGGTAAGTGGAGAATTTATTCAATATGCCATTAGTAATGGTTGATGAGGAACCTTCATATTGATAATTCAGCACAACACTGACTCTATGTTTATTTCTCACTTAGATTTCTTCACCTACTAATTTGCCATAATTCTCTTCTGCTTTTCACTTTCCTAGGCACAGCCCACAGCTGTGGAGTGATGAGGCTTGGGATTCTCTTAAATCAGTGGCTCTCAAACTTTACATCAGAATCTTCTAGAAGGTCTGCTAAAACACAGATTGTTGGGCCTTACACCCAGAGTTTCTGATGCAGTAGGTTTGATGTGGGCCCCAAACATTTACATTTCTAACAGGTTCTTAGATGATGCTGCTGGTCTGGGGAGCCACACATAGAGAAGCACTGGCTCATATTTAAGCATCTTTTGGTGTTAGGAAGTAATGATTATTATGCTAGTATTTCCCCAGATTCCAAATAAATTTTGGAACCTTTATGAAATGTATATATCTTAAATATAATATCTCCCAATATAAAACTGGGTGCAAGTTACACAAACAAATATAAAAATTTTGGCAAAAGAAACAATAGAAAAAGCAAAGTTTTGGAGGCATGACATGGAAAAGCCTTATTTAATAAAGAAGTGTGTCCTTGACAATATTAAAGGCCTCCTTTTTCTTCCTTTTTCATATTTAATGAGTAGCCTATATTCTTGCCAATGTCCTCAAAGAGGTACAAGGTCAGCAACATCTGTGTGTGTGTGTGTGTGTGTGTGTGAGAGAGAGAGAGAGAGAGAGAGAGAGAGAAGCAGAGAAAGACAGACAGGAGACAGGAACAGAGACACAGGGAGAGAGAAACAGAGAGAGGCAGCTTTGTGGGTGAACCTACATAACTGTGCCACATGCATGTTGGAATTCCCCTAAGTGTGGGGAGGTGCAGCTTCTAGCATATAATTTTAGGGATGTTTCTATGTGTTCTTTCAAAATTGGTGGAAGAAACATAAATTAGGATGGACCCCCAAAAGTCATATAGCCATGTAGCCATATAACTAATACGACTGTTGGAGACTTATTCTAGCAATAAATAGAAATGATGCCTAATGCTAACAAAGTCATCTCTGCCCAGCCACTTTGTAAATTCATTCTATTTAATCCTCATGACAACTTTGAGGTAGGTACTGTCAATGGCCTCATTATATGGGGGAAGGAATTGAGGCTTAGAGGTTAAGAAAATTCATCCAGATCCCACAGCCAGTTCGTGTGGTAAGCCAGGATTTAGGTTGTCCGGCTCCAGAGTCGCACCCTTAAGCATTAGGTGATATTGCCTCGGTGTAGAGATATGTAAATCTTTCATTGTTAAGACACTGTTTTGGGGCACCTGGGTGGCTCAGTTGGTTAAGCGACTGCCTTCGGCTCAGGTCATGATCCTGGAGTCCCTGGATCGAGTCCCGCATCGGGCTCCCTGCTCAGCAGGGAGTCTGCTCCTCCCTCTGACCCTCCCCCCTCTCATGTGCTCTCTCTCTCTCATTCTCTCTGTCTCAAATAAATAAATAAAATCTGGGCTCCTGGGTGGCTCAGATGGTTAAGCGTCTGCCTTCGGCTCAGGTTATGATCCCAGGGTCCTGGGATCGAGTCCCGCATCGGGCTCCCTGCTCCTTGGGAGCCTGCTTCTCCCTCTGCTTCTCTCTCTCTCTCTCTCTCTGTCTTTCATGAATAAATAAATAAAATCTTTAAAAATAATTAAATAAATAAATAAATAAATAAATAAAATCTTAAAAAAAAAAGACACTATTTTGGCCTTAGGTTTGTACAAATTTCCATATAATGGTTCAATTTGAGTATTGCATTTATCTGATCTAGGGCTCTGGTAACAAGGCCTGTGATGTCATCAGGAACCAATCAGAGCTTCTGATCCACATGCCTTATAGTCAGTGTTAACACACTGAGTTGATTCATTTCCAGCAAAAAAGGGAAAGAAATGTGCTATTTTATTTGGCACATATCGCCTTATGCTGGCAAATGTACTATTTCCACTAGACTTTTTAAAATACTGAAAATAATTCCCAGACATCCATTCATTTATTTATCAACAATTGTTTATCAAGCACACAATATGGGCCAGGTAGGATGTTGGGGACTGAGGGTTCAGTGAGGAAGATACAATTTCTATCCCGTGCTTCCTACAGATCGAGCCTAAGGGGTGAAAAAACTGAGGTCAGAAGTGACCACTTTAAAATCAGCTGTGCTTGGCAACTGAGCAGCCCGTTTTTTTCCAGGAATGGAATGAGATTTGCCAGACCGTCTCAACTGGGGACACTATTATAGTTGGCCGGCTCCTCCCTCTACCTGTGGACCTGCTGTGAGTTGCTTGGGATATTTCAGTACATGAAAGAGAAAAAAAAAGAAGGTAAACTCCCTCATTGCAGGAAGCTCTCTGCCTTTTCTCTGGGGTTCACTCCCCGCTAGAGCTGACCTCTGAGTCAACTAGTATCACGGTGACTTTCTAGAACCCAGACACCCATGAGGCAAAGCTACCTTGCTCTGGGATGGGAGGCTGTCCCCAGGCTCCTACCTTATCTGCTGGTTGCTTGTGTTCTTGTTCACAGGGCCGCACCATGCAGAGGCGAGTCTGCTTCACCATTTCACACTGTGGATTCCTGTTGGTGACCCGAGTGGAAAAACCCATGCCACAGCTCTTGGAACATGCGCTCCACTCTGTGGTCTGTTCAATGCAGTTGCTGCTGGAGTCAGAGACCGCAACTCCTAGTGTGGCTTCTGTCCTGTAGGCTATGGGATGGACCATTAAAGGCGGCCACATTGGGTAAAACATGGGGATTGCCGAATGATCCTTTCAACCATCATTGGAAAGAGGGTCTCATTCAATTCTGTACCTACTAAACTCAGGTGCTCTCAGAACTGGATCTCTGTATTTATAAACCCTAAAGAGGAGGCACAATGCCGGAACATTCTAGGCCTTCAAGAAAGATTTGTGGAATGACTGTCCAACTTGTCCTGAAGAAGCTTAGGAGAACTGGTCTTTAAGAAGCCTAGCAGTTTGAAGAATGTAGAACAGGTTAGCATCAACAACCATTCCATAAGCTGTAATGTTTTCAACATGTGATTTTATACAGAAAAAGGATCATGATGAAATTTTAATTGGATGAGTCATTAGAACCTACTGACTCAAAATAGTGACGAAAGCTATACTTTGTTCTAGGGAGGTAAAACCAGTTGCTTGGATTATTGGGATATAGACACTTGGACTTTGATTACAAAAAGTTCTGTCTCAACACTTCATATGTATGGCTTGGGGCGCTTCTACATGGCAGTTCTCCTATCTGCGAGGCATGGCTGATAATTTCTGACCTCAGAAAAGCTGGAAAGCTCTGTGTACGCCCGCATAAATAATCTGGCTGATTCATGGCTTCTAAAATATTCTCTACTGGCTCTTGAATTTTTTTCCAAAAAACCGTTTCCTTTAGAAGATAAAACACAAAGAAAAAGCAAAACAAAGATCCTTGACCCTTCCTACAGCATCTGGAAAGGCGGCATTTCTCTGTGACACCTGTCCAGGGAAAAGTAGCATTCTTCAGGAAGGCTGGTCTTGAGAGCACATGGGTAATATCCAGAATCTGGAAAAGACTGATTTTTTTATTTTTTATTTTTATCTCTGTGATGTTAATAAGGGTCAAGCGGGGGTGGACTAAAATATAAACAGTAGTCAGGCAGTAAGACAAAATCAGTCCCCCTGCTCAAAAGAACCACTGAATGCAGCAGGTTCTCTTTGGGAGAAACTGCATGCATACTTCAATACCTTGGCTTGGATCCACACACGTGACGTGTTTGTTCTTAGTGGGCAATCTGGAATCCACAACCGGATGGCCAGAAATGGAGGCCAGTTTCTTATGGCAAATCCCAAAGAGCACCGATGCTTCCTGCCTGCCTTTAACCTGTGTGGTGATCACGTTCAGGTATCTGGAGTTTCTTACCTGGAAGGGCAAGGCCTCCCAACTGCCCCTTCTCATCTGAGTCACAGATCCACTTTTCACAGCACTCCCCGGGCACTTCAACTTTTCTGGGAGCTGGGCAGTCGGGCTGGGGCAGGAGCAGGTCCTCTCCACAGCGGGGCACACAGCCGATCTGCCCATCTCTGCAGGCACACTGGTATTTGCAGCTTGGCTGGAAGGTCTCCCCGCTTTGGTAAATGACCCCATCAAACACACAGTTGTCGCCTTCTACCGCTAGAGCATTGGGGAAGCAAGGCAGAGGGAAGGGCAGAGAGAAAAATCAAGAACAGAGTGTCATGGAGAAGCTATACAAGCTACATGCAAATCCCACATCCCCCTTTTTCTCGTTGAAGTGATCTGTTTCTTCTCTCTCTCTCTCTCTCTCTGGCAGAGAGATGTCCTCCTGGAGGCCTCCCAGAGCAAGAAGAAACCTTGAAGACCATCCAATCCTGCCATTTTATTTCACAGATGAGGCAGGGGGAGCGCCACTAAGAAGTGACTCTCCCACAGCTGTTGTTCCCATGATAAAGTCATTTTGCTAGAACCTCCTTAGATTCTCCTACTCCAACAGCTTAGAAAAAAAAAGGTACACTTCGTATTCTCCCAATAGGTTAACTGGTCAAATAGGGAAGGGTGCTAGGATTCCTTGGCATTCCAGCACAATAAATAATCAGTAACTTAGAGAAGAAAGTAAAAGGCTATTCGAAGCCCTCTTATCCGGGGAGTCCGGGGCAGCCTCCGACTCAATGGTGCACCACGGTGGGAAAATGATCCCCCAATCAGTTTCACCAGCCTGAATTGGTTGGTTGTCTGCATTTTATTTTATTCACAGCCCAGACTGGGATTACATAGTCGTCCAGGAGACCAAAGGCTGCTTTAGCTCAAATAGGATCATTACAGGTGTGAAAACAAACCTGCTGGGCGGCAGGTTGGGGGGGTGGGGGGGGAACTGTGAGCTTGTAAGCCCAAGATTCCAGCACCCCCAAGCACCCCCTTGGAAATGTCCAAAGGAAATGATTTCACTGGCCCTAAACTCTGCTCTGTTCCCCGGCTAGGCTATCCAGATCCCACTGTAAGGAGGCAGGTGATGAATGTGCTTCTCACCTTTGCGGGCAGGTTTCCTCTCGGCTTCTAGCGCTCCCCAAAGCTGCCAGCACCCCCCCCCCACCCCCGACCATGCCTGGCGCACAGTAAGCGCTCCACAAACATCACCTGCTGTATCATCCCAATTATTATTTGCACGTTCCCCTCAGGGAAGGGGAGAAGGCGAGGAAAGGGGCAGCAGGCGGGAGCGGAGGGCGGGCGGCGCGGGGGGCCGGGTTACCCATGCAGATGCCCGTTCCCGCGCTGGGGTCGGCTCTGCGGTCGCAGAAGAGGCCGCGGCTCTCCTCGCACGGCTCCAGCAGGGAGCAGGTCTCGCCGCGCTGGCGGGCGCACACCACACAGCACGAGCAGTCGTCCAGCACGGCTCGCACCCCGGGGGCGCAGCTTGGCGGCGTCTTGGGACACCGGGCCGGACACTGGGCGGGGCAGCGCGGGGTGGCCGCGACCTGGAGCGGGCGGGACAAGAAGGAGAAAGCTCTCAGCAGGGACTGTCGAAGGCGGGGTGACCCGGGCCGCCGAGCAGGGGCCGCCCTGGGGGGCACAGTAAGCAGAGGCACCCGACGGGAGCGCCGCTCACCTGTCCCAGGACGTGGAGCAGCAGGAAGGCCAGGCCAATGCACCGCTTGGGCAGACTCTGCGCCCTCTGCATGGTCAGGCTTTTCCCTCCCGCTTGGACGAAACAAGACTGGGCGCTCCAGATCCGCCCCGCTCGCCCCGCTCGCCCCGCAGCAGGTCGGGCGCCCGCCTCGGTTCCCCGGCGGCACCGGCTTAGGTTTTATAGCGCGCTCGCGGGACGCGCTCAAGCCGGTTGGCTGCAGGGCAGGGGGGAGGGCGGGGAGGGTGGGGGGACCGGCTGGGTGGGGAATGGAACGAACCCGGGGTTGCCATGGCAATTGGCTGTGGGCGCCGCTCTCCTTAGGGCGCGGCCCTGGGGCCGGCGTGTGCCTGTGTGTGGCGACTGGCTTTTCCCGGAGCGCCGGGAGGGGCAGGGTGGAGTCGCGCGGCCGGGACCCAGGGCTCGCTCGAGCGCGTGGGAAGGAAACGCCCGTTTCCTCCTGGAAGCTGCTTTGCCTTCCCCCAGGCCCGGGACGCCGCTGCGCGCTGGCCGTTCCAAGCTGGGCCGCAAACGGGGGGCTCTCCTCCAGGGGTGCCTGCAGTTCGGGGCCATCTGCGGGGGGTTGGCGAGCGGCCCAGGGCTTGAGTCATAAAGGAAGCACATGCAAGTTTGTCACCGTTTAGGGCACTCTTTGAATGTGTTGAGGGGAGGGGAGAGGAGGGAGGGAGGGAAGCAGAGAGAAGAAAGAAAGTGGAGGGAAAAAGCAAGAAAAGAGAAGACAGAAGCAAAGCCAAAAAAAAAAAAAAAAAAAGCAAAGCAAAGCATCGCTTTAGGATGAGGGATGCTATTGGCCAAATGGCAAAAAATTCCTTTGAGGCTAATCATTCCAAGTCCCCACTGATTCTTAACCCCCCTCCCCTTCTGATTCCGCAGGCTTGGAAGAAATAAAATTAAAACATAATAAAATAAAAAACGTAAGAGCCTGAGGTAAAATACAAGCTTTTTTCCGAAACACCTGTTGTATCATGCCTAGGGTAAATCAGCACATGTCAAAATCCAAGAGCCTTCGAGAGTTGGTGAGGAAGGCTCAGCTCAGCCACTGTCCAGACCTCAGTGAATTAGGTAAGGCGCGAGGACGTGTTTGCTTTACTTGGCTGACCCAGCCAGCAAATCAAATCTTTCTCTCATTTGGCATCCACGTTTAAAACATGGCTGCTTTGAAGCACTTGTCATCTCTCATGAGAATGAGAGCAGTTTTACTGCTCAAGGTGATATTTGCCTGATGGATTAAAAGAAAGTTTCTCCCCCGCTTCAACTTTGCCGCTGCCTCTGGGATGGCTATGCCCCCCAACTCTGAGGATAGCCACATTGGAAAGACACTTTACAAGAAAAATTATGCAGTCTTGTGATGTAACTCTAGACTTGAAAAAGAAACAAATTTCCTCTACATCGTCCATCTCCAGCATGAAGGAAAGCAAAGGCAGCTTGTGGAAGGGGTCAGGCGTGTTCCTCATGCTGAAGTCATCCCAAGCCCCTTCAGGAGAGTTCTCTGAGCACCTTGAAACTGCTATTACCTATTCCCAAGCCGGCGATAATTCTGCTTTCTTTGAGGTAAACCAGACTCAGCAGTACTCAAAGCTTGACAAGAAGTTGAACCGTTAATCTGTGCCACGTCTAGGACACTCCTCCACTCTTCAAGTTGACAAGCTTCATGGGTCATCAGGCCAAGTGATTCTTCTACTCGGCTGCACATCAGAATCAACCAGGGTGTATTTTTTTAGAAATACAGATTCTTTGGCCCCACCCTTGGCCTACTCAGTTGGATTCTCTGGTGAGGGCTCTTGGTAGACAGCATTTTTTTTTTTTAAAGATTTTATTTATTTATTTGAGACAGAGAGAATGAGAGAGAGAGAGAGAGCACATGAGAGGGGGGAGGGTCAGAGGCAGAAGCAGGCTCCCTGCCGAGCAGGGACCCCGATGCAGGACTCGATCCAGGGTCTCCAGGATCATGACCTGAGCTGAAGGCAGTCGCTTAACCAACTGAGCCACCCAGGCGCCCTGACAGCATTTTATTATATTTTGAAATGGGAGCTGGCTTTGGGAAACCTATAGTTCCAGAACAACTGGAAGCATAGCTAATGGGGAAGCAAGAATCTTGGCCAGATTTTCAAAGTATGAACAGCCAGAATAAGGAGAAACCAGCAGCATTGAGGCTGGGCTGACTCTTCTTGGGAAGGGGGAAGATGAGAGGAGAAATGTGAATTCAAGATAAGGAAGAAAATGTCAAGAAGTCACAGCTACCGTGAGCCTCTTGACTGCAAGCGATAGAAACCAAGCTGGAACTAGCCTCAGCAAGAGGACTTCTGTTGAGATGCTGTGGTATTTCACAGACAACTAATGGGAAAGGTGCTAATGGGCCTCAGAGGCCACTAGGATCAGGGCCTTGGAGCTACCAAGACTCCATCTCCCCATCTGTTTTCATTGCTCTTCTGGGTGTCAGTTTTATTCTGTCTCACCAGAGACCAGCTTCTCCCATATAAGGGAAGCGTCAACTTTAAGGTCTCCCTAACCTCTTACATTGTGACCTTATCACCGCAGAAGGAATTTGGAAAGTTCCAGGAGAAGAGCTGGATTGAGGGAGACAAGAAAGATGAGGAATGGGGATTAGCTAACACCACATAGTTGGAATGGGGTGGAAGAAGAGTTCCCTAGGAAAGAAGGGGTGATTCTTTAAGAAGAAAACCTGTGTGACAGGCCAAACAGTACATATCCACTCTACCATCTGCTGTAAATGCTCCTGGGTAAGGAGCTCCACATTAAAACAATTGGAAATTGAAAGTGAAGCCATCTGATGGTAATCAGGTCATGTTTGCTGCACTAGGACATCTTCTGTCAAATCCTCCATGCTGAGGTAGATTTTTGTCTTCTCCATTGGCCTGGCACTGGTGGTGCTTTTCCCATCTATCTCTGAACTCACTGAATAACAATGATGTGACTGTGTGTGTGCTTGTCTCCCTCTCCTGACCAGGAACGCTTGAGAACAGTGAGCACGTCATAGTTTCCATAACACTCCCAGGGATGGACAAGTGGTCAGTTGTTCTTGGACCTTTTGAGATACTGCAAACCTTACTTTAAGTTTTGTCCCTTGTTACTGGTTGAGGTAAGAAAGAACTGGAGGTGTTGTTCCTCAGCCGCAGCTATCCGCCATCACCATCTGCTTCTGACATGCACCTTCTCTCAGTCTTTCTTGGTGCTATGAGTCGAAAGGGTGGCATACAGGCTGGCGACCTCCTCCCGTTGGAAATAAACCCTGTGTCAGTGGAGATGTCTGAGGAAGTCAGGGGACATCACGTTAGAAATTCTTCATGAGTTGCTGGTCTTGGCTGCCCACCAAGATGTCAGCTCCACTTGGTTATGAGGTGCAAGTACTTTGATGGATTCACCTCTTCATTTCATTTCATTTCATTTCTTTCTCTCCTCCTTTTCCCTCACCCCAGATGTGACACCAGAGACGCATTGCTCCTTCTCTATCTCAGATAGGCTGTTAATTGATTTATATACATACATTTTAAAGATTTTATTTATTTTGAGAGAGAGAGAAAGCAGGGGAGGGGTGGAGGGAGAGAGAGAATCTTAAGCATTCTCCATCCTGAGTGTGGAGCCCCATGTGGGCTCGATCTCATGACCCTGAGATCATGACCTGAGCTGAAATCAAGAGTTGGACACTTAACCAACTGAGACATCAAGGCGCCCCTGATTTATATTCTTATTACTCATTAGTCAATACTCCTACCCAGAGTACATTAGAGAACTTACATTTTATAAAGGTAAAATTTTATAAAAGTTTCCATTGTTTTATTTTTTTCAGTTTTAAAAAAGATTTTAAAAATATACTGGCACTGATTTCTGTAGCAGGCAAGAGAAATATAAAGCACCCCATATTAAACATATTAACCCCATATTAAAAATGACACAAAGAAAAAGCAGTGACTATGATGTTATCACCTCCAGGACAACTCTATCCCTCTTCCCTCCTCAATGATTACATTCTCCATAAACTCATAAACATCGATTGTGTCTTCATTCAGTCATTATTCAGTGAAGCCACATGTACTTAGCTCTGGGAATATGCCTCATAAATCTACCTCACAGCCCTTTAATGATTCAGTTGTTTTTTTCTAAATTTCCTTCATATGTCCCTTTCCTGGGGCCCCAGGGAATTGGTAGAACACAAGGTAATTCCCATTATATGTTATGCCGGCCAGCTCTACAAGGTGTACAATTCTATGGCTAATATCAATCACACCCTCTTGCTTCTCTGACAGATCTCTTCTGTTCTTACTTTTCTGGAAACGATGAGAGACAGAGAAGAAGCAGTGACAGGAGGTGAAATATTAAATATATAATGTTTAGTGTTATCCCCTTTGGAAACATCTTCCTATCACCCACATTTTTAAAATTTATTTTTTAGTGCATTTCTTACAGAAAACAAAAATCCAGAAGATTAAGTAAAAAGAAATTCAAGCTAGAAATTGACTAGAAATGTGAGAAATAAGTTAATTTCTCCCACTGCTAAATGACCTCCTTATAGGGAAATGAGCTCTTTGAAACTGAAATAATTTTTTAAAAAGTTTTTGAAATGGGGGGTGCCTAAGTGGTTCAGTTGGTTAAGCATCCAACTCTTGATCTCAGCTTAGGTCTTGATCTTAGGGTTGTGAGTTCAAGTCCTACATTGGGCTCCAAGCTGGGTGGAGAGCCTACTTAAGGAAAAAAAAAAAAAAGGTTTTGAACTGGAATGGAGTCTCTCAAGCTTTAAGTACATGCCACACTCCTAGCCCCCAGGCACCAGCATTACCCATGCCCACTACCAGCTGAGGAAAATGGCCCTGAGCAGTTCTTTCTATGTGACTTCTCTACGGCTTGTAACAGTCGGGTAGGTATAACCAGTTATGCTTCACGGACCAGAATCCTCTGGACCAGGCATTTGTGTCAGAGACGAAGGCACATGCATATGGATTGGACATCAGGTTAGTCAATAGCCTCTCAGGAGTGCTCCATATTGGATGACAGTGGACCCAACTCATAAATGCTGGTGGCCAGGTAAGCACAGAGAAGGGAAATAATATAACTTGAATATAGGCAAAGTTCTAAAAAACTTTAAATGATTGTTTCTGAAGAAAGAAAGATTCTTTTTTGGGCAAGTCCCTATTCCCACATAATATCACAGAGCCCAAAAAAGCCTGTATGGCCTCTCTACCCAATTTATGAATTCTCAGCAACAAATAATATAGACTTTTGGGGGTGTGACCACAGAATTATGTTGCACTTGACAATAGGAATATTCATAATGTCTAATTCATTAAGTGATAATTTTTTATACTTTATGGTATGAATAAAAAATGAATACAATGTTTTGTATTTTCAAGGATTTTATAACCTAGTAGGAAGATGAAGTAAAAAAATAACTCCCAAATAAGGCAGAATGTGATAGTTTCTGTCCATGAATATAGGCAAAGTAACATGGGAGCATAAAGGAAGATGAAATTAATTGCTGTGAGAACATGGGAGTAGTGGAGGTTGGGGAGTGAGTGTTGGGAAAACTAATCATTCCATGTTCATTGTTTGTCTTTTCACTAAGCCACTTTGCCCTGAAGACTAAATAACACTGAGTTGGATAATGCATGGGTGGGATTTTGAAACCTGGAGATGTGGGTTGAACAGAGACAATGGAAGAAAAGTATAAGGATAGGAAAATTCAGAACTTGTTCAGGAAATGAAGAGTGGTTTAATTTATCTGGAACAGAGCAAGGTAATGGGAAATAAAGTTGGAAAAGTGGACCACAGCCACCAACCCTTGGAAGAAAATAAATGCCAAACTGTAGAGTTTAGTTGTTTTTTTTTTTTTAAATCTATCCATATATTATCTATCTATCTATCTATCTATCATCTATCTATCTATCATCTATCATCTCTCCCTCTCCCTCTCTCTCTCTCTCTATCATCTATCTATTAGCAAGGAACTGCATGATCAGGGCCATATTTAGGAACATTTTCTTCAAAAACTTATGATTACAGAAGAGAGTGACTGGGGATAAGTAATGCAGTCACAGTGTTTCTATAGCAGCGCAAGGAGAGATAATGAAGACTGGAACTAGCAGAGTGGCACTGGGCATGGAAAGAGGAGGTTGGAGATAAAAGATGATTTGCTTTCCATGGAGCTCTGGGTGGCTGTGGAAGGCTGGGTATGATCCCAGGTTTTGATCCTAGATGACTATGTAGCTGTGATGGCATTTTGGCGGAAGCTGAATAGCTTCTGTGATAAAACACCTCTCCCAACAGACTACCTGGGCTCAAATTCTTAGATCTTAGACGATTTACCTGGCTAGTCTGTGCCTCAGTTTCTTTCTCTGTTTGTAAGATAAGAATGATAATAATTGTTCTTTCTTTCTAGGATTGTTGATAGTATAAATAAGATGATAGATGGAAAGTCCTACAGCCTTCTCAATGGGGTTCTGTCAAAGAATGAAACCCTAACACCATGATGCATCCCTTTCAATGAATTGACTTCTTTTTTCTGCATCTTGAACAGTGTCAGCATGTAACACACACTATGGGGAACCACAGGGCATCTTAGGAAGAAGTTAAGAGAGACTTATTATGACATTCAGGCATGGGTTAAGTGATCTTGAGGACAATTCAAGGAACCTGTTCTGACAGGAAGTAGAAGCAATTTCACAACGGGTTATCCCAGCAATCTTTATTGCAAAGGCAGGATGAACAAAGCATGGATAGAATTGTTTTGGGAGAAGAAACGATAGTTGTTCAGGTTAGCTGGATCAGGGGAAACTTGGTCATTTTTGTGGTCGCAGAGTGTCTTTATTTTAATTTCTGTCACACATGATTATAGAGTGGTCTTGTCATGGAGAGTCCTTATCAAATGTTGATAATTCACAGCAGAGGAAACTCACAACCTAGTTGGTAGCAACAGTTATAAGTAGTCAAGTAGTTATAAGTATTGCTTCTTGTGGATAGGTTCGATTTTTTTTCTTTGAAATGAGTAGAAATAGAATTGTCAAAGCAAAGGTTTGAGTAATTTATGGTTTTGGATACAAATTTCCAATTTGCTTTCCAGGAGTGTGTATCAATGTACTCTTCTGCTGGCAGTGTATGATAGTGGGCTAAATGTTGGATGGTTTCCAGAAAGCCAGTCCCTTGGGTGGTTGGGGTGATTTGTTAGAATGACCCAAACCTTTGGGGCACCTGGGTGGCTCAGTTGGTTAAGTGTCCAACTCTTGATTTCAGCTCAGGTCATGATCTCGGTGTTGTGAGATCAAGTACCGTGTCAGGCTATGCACTCAGCATGGAGTCTGCTTAAGATTCTCTCTCCCTCTCCCTCTGCCCCATGCCCTGCTTGCACTCACTGTCTCTTTCTCAAAATAAATAAATAAAATCTTAAAAAAAAAACAATGAATGACCCAAACCTTTGATGCTTTTAGTGGTTCTACTTACCTCATTCTCTTTCATTAGGTTTTACTGCTGAATTTGCTGGTCACATAAGAAAGAGTCATTCATATACATTCCTTCCCACTATTCTTCCCTTCTTCCTCCAGACTCTTTGCTTCCTGTTGATTGAGATCAACAATACCAGCCAACTCTGGGAACCACTTTTTTCTTGTTACCCAATCCTGGCCATTTTGTCGTCCTCATATCACTAATCAGGAATTGCTATTGTTCGTTCCTTCAAGTCATGTTTCCTTCAGGTTAAATGGACAACCAGATGTCACTAATCAAAATTCTCTCTTCCATTATCTTTCTGTACTTTCCAGTGTCCTGCTAGATACTGCCAGTCTTCTTTCAGAAGGATCTCCTCTTGCTGGTGCTAGCCTGTGTATGCCAGGTTACCTGTAAACCAACTCGAACAGTGACTCTCAAGTATTTTTGACCATGACACTCAGTGAGAAATACTGAAAATATATATCATGAACAAAAATGCATAAATCCATGTTCACATATACACATACCAGTTTATATAACTCATTTCACACCCATAACTGTATGATTAGAACTAAAGTTTCACACAAAAATTTCCTTACTACATGGCCTGTGTTTGGATATTTGCTATTCTAGTCTCTTCTATTTAAATAAAAAGCTTGTCATGATACTCTAAATTCATGTTTTAGCTTCTTACTGATAGGGTAGTGTCTCCTTGGTTAGGGGAGGTGAATGGTAACATAAAAAATCTGTTCCTGCATTCCTACATTTTTTCCATCTTAGAATTTCTTCCTTTTTTTTGGACCAAGAAATTTCAATTTGATTGGTACAGCTCAGCCCTGATTCCAGGTATTCATTACTAACCCCCAGCTACCTAAGCTAGAATACTGAATTCAGAATCTCTGATAAATTCAACCATAACTGTAAATTCAGCTTCTGTCCTCCTTAATTGGATATTATCAGCATCCATTTTCATGAATACAATCCCATATTTTTTTCCCAAAGCTTGGAAATTATTTTATCCTTCTTTTTGACACTTAAATGTTTTAATTTTAATTTAGTAAATGAGCATTTTTTTTTTTAAGATTTTATTTATTTGACAGAGAGAGACAGCGAGAGCAGGAACACAAGCAGGGGGAGTGGGAGAGGGAGAAGCAGGCTTCCCGCCGAGCAGGGAGCCCGATGTGGGACTCGATCCCAGGACTCTGGGATCATGACCTGAGCTGAAGGCAGATGCTTAACGACTGAGCCACCCAAGCGCCCGTAAATGAGCACTGTTAAATTACAAGTGTATATATATATATCAGATGATAGTAACAACTTTAATTCTCTGTATCAAGGAGCAGTTTACTTGGTGATAATATTTAAAATATATGACTATGACACAAAATAATGGATTTACTCTCAAATGGAATGGAGATGTCATTTTAAATGCTATTCCACATTATAACTCCAGTAGACAATGACAGATGTAATGGTCTAAGGGGATATTATCAAGGGATGGTGTTTACATTGAAAATTTCCATCTTGAATACCACCAGAAGAAGAATTAGATGTATACTAGTCTTCTTCTTACCCACTGCAAGAATATTCTCAGGAGAAAGCTTATAGATGTATTTTTAATGTTGTGATATTAATACTGTGAACCATAGCATGTTTCTGTTTGAAATTAGTCACCCATTTGGCAGTTATCTTATTAATTTTAAGTCTGTACCTCCTTCTTCTGGATTCTGAGGAATGGGAGGTTAGAGCGGGAGGAGAACTGGACCACCTGGGCAAGCTTAGAGTCTCAGGGAAAGAGGAGGCCTACCTTTAAGGACGAGAGAAACCATCTTTATTAGAAAAGGAAGGAGGCGTTCTTTCAGTTGCTAAACTATTCTTCAAGGGATCTGTAGCCCCTAAGCTCATAGGTCTTCCCATTTCAATTCCATTTATCAGCATCCAGCACTTTCTTTATCTCCAGGATACTGCTAAGGCTCTGATGTTGATTTCACTGACATTTCTCCACTGTGAAAAATTTGGGTTTGGTTTTGTTTATCTCAGTCTTGCAGCTAAAAGAGATGAGATTCTTTTAGCTTTGTTAAGAGGTTGTCCCTTCATCCTCTGCTAACCCGTCAGTACTACACAAAGTGGGAACTTTCCCTCAAGATGGATAGAAAGGTTCAATATTAAAATAGATAAATACCAACTGTCCATATACTATGAATAATTTTCTAGCTTGTCCTGTACCTTTAAATATAATTTTCATCATTTTTGATGTACAGAGTTTTATAAATTTAAGCTAACAAATTCATAGATATTCCCTGTGTGTTTTTTTCATTCAAGTAGTTATTTTAATTATTATTTTTTTAATTTCCATCTTTCAACTGAAAATCTTATGGCTTTTTAAAGTTAATTTTTATGAAAATTTTACTTAGTCTAAAAATGTTGACAAGTGCTATATAACCGTAAGAAACAATAGTCTTCTGCCCTACCCTTACATTAATTTTCATTTTTTATAGTCGAACATTTAAAAATCTTTTAGCTGTATTCATCTTCAAATATTTGCCCATGTATCTTCCCATACCATATCTCCATATTAGCTTATACTGCTATTTTTTGCTTTCTCAAATTTTCCTATCACCCACTGACTTTCTTCTTTGGAAGATGAAGGTTTAGCTTTCTTACATCACAATCACAATATATTCTGATGCTTCCTTCTTCTCCATAGATTCTCTCTTTCATTTTTCCTGTTGTCATAATTTCTGTTCAAATAAATACTGTTTTTAAAAATTTTTATTTTTTAATTTTTTAAAATAAATACTGTTTACTTTATCTATTGTAATATGAGTTACAGGTGACAATGTACTATACCTACATTTCCTTTTTTTTTTCTTTTAGAGAGAGAGTGGGAATGGGGGGAGTGGGGGGCAGAGGGAGAAGGGAAGAATCTTAAGCAGACTCCCTCCAAGTTGAGTGGGAAGCCTGACGTGGGGCTCGATCTTGACTTGGAGATCATGACCTCAGCAGAATTTAAGAGTTGCGTGCTAACTGACTGAGGCGCCCAGGTGGCTGCTACATTTCCTTTCTTGTAAAACTCTTTGTTTCTCCTGGAGTTACTGTTTCATCTTTTTATTTGCTTTTCTTTGTACTCATTAGTAATTAAGCTTCAAATTTTATGAAAAAATTCCTCATAACATGGTCAAGAACTTCAGATAAATTACAGGTTGCCTTTTCTTTTCTCTTGGCTACATCTTACCTGGACTCTGCAACCTTTTATTCAAAATTGGAATGATACTTTCCAAATCTGCCTATTAGTTGTTGTACTGAGACCTCCTTACATCTGGGATCTCCTTTCTCTATATTGCTGTGCTGAATCTTCTATTTTTTAAATCTCAAGGATTACTTTACAATTTGGATAATAACATTATTTAGGTAGAGCTGTATTGATAATTATTAAATAGTGGAATGAAATGATCTACAAATACAGTGGTTCCTTTGTCCATGGGGGATGTGTTTCCAGACCCCCAGTGAATGTCTGAAACTGCTAAGAGTTCTGAGCCCTATATATATTGTGTTTTTCCTATACATGTTTTTCCCCCATGATAAAATTTAATTTATAAATTAGGCACAGTAAGAGATTAATGACAACTAATAACAGAATAGAACAATTGTAACAATATACTGAAATAAAAGTTATGTAAATGTGGAATTGTCTCTCTCTCTCTCAGAAGATTTTATTGTACTGTACTCACCCTTCTTATGATGATGTGTGATGATAAAATGCTATGTAAAGAGATGAAGTGAGATGAATGATGTAAGTAAGCATTGTGACATAACATTAGGCTACTATTGACGACCTGATGCTACATCGGCAGAAAGGTCATCTATTTCCATGATGTTTGACTATGGTAACTGAAACCATGGAAAGTGAAACCACGGATAAGCAGGGGGGAATATTGTAATCCAACTCACGAGTTGACTGGGTGGAACAAGAGGGTGTGTAGGGAGACCAGTTAGAATACCATTGCAGTTGCCCAGCTAAGAGATGATGGATGGCCTGGACCAGAGTGTGGCAGTAGAGATGGGGTGAAGAGAAAATGTTTCAAACAATTACAAAGTGAATGATGTGGATTTATGATTTTTAGCAGAAGTGACAGAAACCAACCAAAACTAGAAGAACAAGCCTAATTATAAGATTACGGGGATGCCTCCAAGGAAATGAAGTATATAGCTGAGACTTAGAAAGTGCCTGGAACCAAGAAATGGAAAGTCTTAGGAAACTTATGCAGTAACTTGTTTTTATCCCTCATTTCTGTTTCTAAATTTTCACTGCCTTCTCTATCTATGCACACTGGCTTAATCTACTCCATGTATACATGGTGGAAGATGGCCATAGCACATTGCCTACATTTGTACATCTCTTCTATTCAAAAGAAAGCATTAAAAAACTGTGTTTTTAATTTTTTAATTTCAATTCTAATTCTTCAAGAGTGTGAACCAGGTTGGTCCACTTTGAATCTTTTTAAGTGGATTCAGGGAGAAGCTTTATGGTAAAAATAAAATTCTGAGTACCCACCATATTGAATGGGGCTAAGGTTAGGGTTAAAAATCTAATGATTTTGGGGGCACCTGGGTGACTCAGTTGGTTGAGCCTCTAACTCTTGGTTTCAGCTTGGGTCATGATCTCAGGGTTGTGAGGTTGGGTCCCTGTATCAGGCTCTGTGCTCAGCACAGAGTTTGCTTGAGATTCTCTCCCTTTCTTCTCCCTCCCCCTCTGTCTCTCTCCCCATGAGCGTACTCTCATTCTCTAAAATAAATAATAAAATCTTGACAAAAAATCTAATGATTTTTATTTCTTTATGAAGAGGTAGATGGGGTAATTGTTGGGAGTAAGAGAAGATGGTAGAGTCAAAGATTTCAAGAGACTGGTTAAGGTTTGAAATTATAATTGCAGAAAGAAAGAGACTGAGTAGAGAGACTTGGTATGACCCTAGGTAACATTGAGAGCCCAGCTGGGATGAACAAACTTCAATTTATGGTGGTACTAATCAGCAAATTGACAGAGGCACAAAGAGTTTAGGTATTAGACAGTGATGGACCATACATATTAAGTATGAGAACATGTAAGAAGAGAGGAGACTCATGGGGAGAGAGAAAATAGAAAAAGCAGCATGTGTTAAGGCCCTGAGGCAGTAGAGATTTGGTGTCTCTTGAGGCATCATGAGAAGTCTAGACTGGGAACACTGTTTGCAGGCTGGAGTCACAAGTTGGCTTTTCTTCATCATGCAGCAGAGTAACTCTAGTGTCCAACCCAGTACCTATTTGTAGTAGGTGCTCAATAAATATTTGTCGAATCAATCTAACCTTATCTCTATACAGCAATTTTCCTTCAAATTTTCTGTCCTCTAGATGGCACCCTTCCATAATTTACAAAGATAATTCAGGCTTTCATTTATTTTTATATCGGAAAAATTACTTAAATATTTTGGGTCTCTGTTTCCTCATAGGTATAATAAAACCCCCCTCCCCCATTTCATAGGTAGTTGTGAGGTTTCAGTTGAATAAAACATATAAAGTGCTTACTTTTAGATTTGGTAGTCAATCAATACTTACTACCTAATGTAATTATTATTTTTATTGTTGTTACGGGTATTATTTCAGCCTGTGAGATTATTTGTGTTCCTGCCATTGTCTTGTACAAAAATCTTTCAATTTTTACTGGACTTTTCTAAGTTGAAGGACGCCAAACACCCTTTCCCATCTTAATTATATCCTGAGTTTTCCTTTGAGATCCTAGCCCTTCCTAATTCTGAGTCCAAGTGTTGGGTTTTTTTGTTTGTTTGTTTTGTTTTGTTTTGTTTGAGTCCAAGTGTTTTGAGTGAGATGTCTACTCCCAGTTACAGGGTAGCACCCTGGGGACTTAATGTCAATGCCTGTATTCTGTATTTCATCCCCCCGACCATAGGGAGTTTGGGAAATCCAGCCAGAGCCAATGAAATGTGCAATAATTTGGGATTTTGTCTCTCCTCTGTGGAAATCCTGAGAAGAGATCATCACTTTTCCCCACAATCATAAGAGGTGAGGTCGTGAGTTCGGTATCTGTGAAACCATTGCTGTTAGAAGGACCTCTGAGAGGGTCCTCGAGGAGAGCCTGAGGGTCAAGCAAAGAACAGAACAGAGAGAGGCTTAAGAATGAAGTTCTAGGTGATATTTTTTTAAGCCCCTGGATTCAATCCTGCCTGAAACTAGTTGTATTTCTGATCTTTTGCAATATGTGAACTAATACATTTCATGTAATTTAAGTCAGTATTTTGTTACTTGCAACATATAATCTTAATTTACACATAATTTGTATTGAGAATGCAATCTGTCCACTTTGTATCAAATATATACTGACAGAAATAGAATATCCTTTCAATAATCTTTACCTAAATATTCCATTAGTATAATAATCAATGGATGTTATGCCACTAAGTACTCCACACCTTAATTTTTTCCAGTATAAATCAAACTCTAGGACAATGTGGTCTTTTGAAAATCAGTAACTCTTTTAATAATTATGCTGCGGTTCTCATGGGCTATCACTGGGTAAAGATATTCCTACACACAAATTAGTTTTTCTTTTATGGTTTAATTCACTTTTTAATGTAAACAAGAACATTATTGTCCACTTATTATAAAGCTGAATTCACCTTTTTGCTATTTAAATCCATTATTTAATTTCTACTTTTCCATTATATCCAAATTTTGAGAGACCATGGTTTTTATTACTCACAGAGGGAACATTTGAAGTGGAAGGAATTTTGGAATCATTCAGAGCTGGGTTCCAATCTCAGCTCCGCTACTTGCTAGCTCAGTGAGCTTGAACTAGTTATTTAACTCTGAGCCTCAACTGTTTGTTTTTCAAATTGGGAGTGATAACAGAAACGTTCAAAGAGAGACATGTAGTGAGGAATACTGAGAGAGCACACGTAAAACTTCTAATGTACTAATTATGATACCTAAAGGCTTATAGCAAGTGTTATTGCCCTTTTTCTAATTAGTACATTTAGATTTGTCTCCAAAAATTTTAGTGAGAAGTCATGCCAAGCAGATATATTGTTCTGTTAATTAAAAGTATTAAATGTTTTTCTTTATTTACCAGTTTCTAAATGCTCAGTGAGAAACTAATGTGTATTTATTTATTTATTTATTTTTAAAGATTTTATTTATTTATTTGAGACAGAGAGAATGAGAGAGACAGAGAGCACATGAGAGGGGGGAGGGTCAGAGGGAGGAGCAGACTCCCTGCAGAGCAGGGAGCCCGATGCGGGACTCGATCCCGGGACTCCAGGATCATGACCTGAGCCGAAGGCAGTCGCTTAACCAACTGAGCCACCCAGGCGCCCCAGAAACTAATGTGTATTTAGATTAGATCTTGTTCATTGCTAATTTGATGTCAGGTTTACGAATTACTTGAAGTAGTATATCCGTGGAGGATGATAGGAATACCCATATTTCTTAGCACAGCATACATTTAGAATTATGGGGAGCTTAGAAAGCCATTAAATCCCTCTCTTATCATAATGTCCATACATCAGTTTTTCTGTATATTATTCCAGTTCCACTGGAGAATTTTGGCTTCATGTTTTTTCATTTATTTTTCAACTTTATATTATTTTGTGTTGCTAGCTGTGTAGCTCATAATAAGGAAATTGGAAAAATATGTGTGCAATCATGCTACAAACTGAGACCCATGCATTTAATATGAGCTGGGAGAGACGTAGCTCCCCCTTTGTTTTATTCATATTATTGAAACACTCTCAACATTTGGATCTCAAGTCCAAAGGAAGAGTTTTGTTCTTCATAGTGTTTTTTTTTTTACAAATGTCTTGAATGGTTTTCATGTGAAATAAATTTTGCTTTCCCCTGGGCCTCTGTTCTAACTCTGACAATCAGAAATCATTTTAAAATCTCCCAATTACATACCCTACTCAGTGGTCTAATGGCCATGACCTTTTCATGCCAATTGGATCCTTCCTCACTTCCCAGCTGGAGACTGAGCTGGAGTAGCTAAGGAACCTTCTTAAACAGAGGGATAAACATATCCAAGTTTAAATTTGTCTGAATACTAGTATAATTACACGAATGACTTAGCTTTTTTCTTGTTCAAGATGAATTCAGGAGGGAGAAATAAGCTCCTGAAAGTTAATCAAGACAGAAGTCAGAGAACAAGAAAGTATCACCAGAGATGTCTCTTTATATGTAATGATACAATTTATGACCAAGACGCAAGATGGTATGATGGTTAGAAGCAAGGGCTCTGTTGCTGTTGGGTGGAGCCCAGATCTGCCACTTACTAAGCGTGCAATGTTGAGAAGGGAGCCTCCTTGTGTGCTTCTGTGAAATGGAGATGAAAAACAGGACCTATCTCATGGATTCTCGGGAGAAGAGGTAAAGGTAAATTAAATAAATGCACTTAGAACAGTACCTGGCATGTTGTAAATGCTCAACAAATGTTACTTTTGGTTATTATTGTGTTTCTAGATATTTAATTTAATAATACTTTACAGAAATTTCATATAAATAAATAAATACCGACTAAATAAAAATAAACATAATTTTAGGATTCCAGGAAATTCGATCATGTGGAAATCAGTGAGAAGATATTTTATATTAATCTACATTAATCAAAATTATGTAAATCATGTAAATTTTACAGAAGTCTTCAGAAATTACTTCATACGCACAAAAAATAGCACTTTACAAACAGACCCTAAAGGAAAAAAAGGGATGAAAGCATTTTGACTTCCAAGCAGTGTTTCTGTTATTCTTTTGGAAACGGAATCCTATTCCTTCTTTGAGCTATTCCAATTCTCTCCTTACCTCCTTTCTTAACCAAAATTATTGAAAGAATCCTCTCTACTTGAGCTTGCAATTTATTACCTGCAGTTTTCTCCTGGCCCCAACTAACCTCACCTTGCTGTTCCTCTGCAGCTGTCTTTTCAAAAGCCATTAGAAAACCTTAAACTTCTAAAACTCAAGAATCCTTTTCAGTCTTTACTGATGGATGCTTCAAAGCATCAGGCCATGTTTGCTTTTCTTTCTTTCTAGAAACTCTTCTCTTCCTTTGGCTTTCTTATGCCTATTTCCCTCCTCCGTCTCTATGCACTTCTTAATTTTCTCAAATACCTATTTTTGTAGCAGTTTTGTCAATTTATTATATTCCTTAGGATTTGTGTCTCAGACATATCACTGTTAGACTCTCCTGGGTTGATTTGACCCAAGCCAATAATTTCTGGTTACCACCCAAATTGTTCCAATTTATATTTCTCAATTTCTGTTTCAGTTGTTTATATGTCTGTCTCTTAGATACCATGGTGCCCCATAAAGATTTCAAGGTCATGGTGACCTCAACTAAAACAAGTATTTTTCTTCCCACTCTGAAGTTGCTTCTACTCTTAATCCTTGTTTAGATGAATGATTCTACCATCAACATGCTTATCTAAGTTAGAAACCTTGAAAGCAGACTAGATTGTTTCCTTCACATTTTCTGATATTTCCCCTTGGTCCCCACGGCAAATTGAATTTACCTTTGAAATTATTTGACCTATCCTTTTCTTTATATCTATAGTCCTACTACTTAATTTTGTTTTTCCTCATCTTTTGCTTACATTATTACAACAATGCCTACTTTAGAAGGCAAGGAAAGACCATAAAGGTAACTGAAGAACATTGAATTCTCAGAGAAAAAGAAATCTAGATAAGTAGAACCTTTAGTGTAAAGTGGAGAAAGGTGTGGCTAGTTGGCATTTGACTGAGAAATTTTGCAATAAGATGAAATCTTGAGCTGCTATCACTGAAATGTGTTATCTCAAAGGTCAGATAATAATTTAGGGGTCATAGTGGTGTTTGAAGACTACTGAGGGATTGTCTACTCTGATGATCAGCCATGCCAGTCAATTTAATTAATTTTAAAAGTATTTATCAGTGTGTCATAAAAATTTGGTAAGCACAAATACAGAGCTAAACCTATTACCTTACCGCCAAATCATCCTTCTTTCTGTTTTCCCTCTCTTGGTAGGTGGTACCCATAGATGTCCATCCTCCCTCTCTAGAAACTTCAAGAAGTTCCCTGCTCCCTCATTCCAGAGTACTCACCCTGATTCCTGACTTCCCATGGCTTAGTTCAAAGCTCACCATTCATTTTCTTGAGAGGTGTAGTTAATATTGGATCTTTAGCACTCTACTGAACATAGACTATTTTTAAATAAATGTTTGTTGATTCTCATTTCAAAATCCTGGACATTGTTATCTATGATGTGGACTACTCCAATAACCTTCTAACTTGATTTTCTAACATTTTTTTCCCAGATCAACTTACTTGTGTTGTTAGCACAGTTATCTGCTTAAAACTGAAGTCAAATCAGTCCTTTCTTCTTCTGGCTTTCAAAGGCCTCAAGCACAAGCTCAATGCCATCCACTTGCCAGCCTAGGCCTTTTACCAGTTGACTCCATTTTCCCCTTATAGTCATATTCCTGCCACTTCCCTTCCTGCATCCTATGCCGCTGTTACTTCTTGTGTTTCTTCAAATAAGTTAGACCTTCCTCCTTGTCTTTTCGTACATGTTGTTCCCTTTGCAAAGAAACCCATCTCCCTTTGTGGACACCCAGCCAATTTCTCTTGTGCTTACAGGTCATCCAGGCAGGTAGCCTTTCCTCCACCATCCTCACCACCCTCATAATTCTCCATTATACCTTTTGGTATTTTAATAATTCATTCTTGTCTATTTACCCCACTTTGTGAGCACCTAGAAGGCATGGATTTTGATTTGGAGACCTCAGAATTCTCAGAGCTTCTTATGCAGTGAGTACATAGTTGCCTCTAGTAAAGATTTTTTTTTAATGAATAATCAAATTCTAGGATGACATTCTATTTTCAGTTATGTACATATTTTAATAACTTACACACCATGCACAGGTACATTTTTAAAGTTTTGTCCTAATCTTTGACCAGAGAGAAATTTTTATGTATATCCTACAGGAAAAAAAATAGAGAATCATTGTAATTGTATAAGATTTCAATTGAAGTATTTAGTGGTATTGTTAGCTAGGTACTCTAGGCTCTTGAAAGAAAAAGAGAGACAAAAGGAAGGAAGGAAGGAAGGAAAGAAGGAAAGGAAGGAAGCAAAGAAGGAAGGAAAGGAGGAAGGAAGGAAGGAAGGTTGATTAAATACAAATGCTAGAAAAACGATAGACTAGCATGGGCTTAAATGTGACCTGGCCTCAGTAACTGAGACCTTTTATCATGAAAGTTCTGAGTTGTTATCTCCATGGCAGTCATTCCACAGTGGCCCAACCCACTTTTTCATCCATATCTTCAACTTCGTCCAACCAATAAGCATGATTAATTCATTACTAAGAACACATCTTGAATTTCCACTCTATTTTGTACTCCACTGTTTCCTTTGTCAGAATGCCTTTAATCCTCTATTCCTTCTCTCCTCTCAAGAGCCTACCTAGTACTCAAGACGCTTCAAGATGTCACCTCTTCCAGGAAGATTTTTCTGATCCTTGCACTAACTGAAAACTTTTTTCCTCTTAACTTCTTCAATACTTTGTACTTTTTTAATGGCACTTACCACAACCTACTCTATACTATGATTATTTGTGTACTTGGTTCATCTTACCTATTAGAGTTTAAGCTTCTTAAGGTCAAGAGATTTCTCTTATTTTTATCCTTCCGCCTTCACTCAAGCAGTGTTTGGTACAGTTTTGGTATTCAATGAGTATTTGCAGTATAAAATTGAAATGAGTTATGGGCCTGAATTTTGCCATTGATAAGTTTCTTGGGGCCTGAACTATCAGGTACATACATGTGTATGCCTCAATCTCTGTTGAATTGTATGGAATGTCCCTGTCTATTTATTTCCACTACTAGAAATCTCTATTTTCAGAGCCATTACATAACAGACTGTCATAAAAATAAGAATAACCATAAAGATCTTTAAAGTATCAATCTCTAGATTTCTTAGCCCTGAAACAGCATCATGTTGAGGAGGGAATCAGGTGTATCATCAGGAGCACAGACTCTGGATCTTAAGTTGCTTAGCTCTGAATCCTGGCTCTGCCACTTATAAGCAGTGTGACCCGAGTAAGCTACTTAACTCATCTGTGCCCCACTTTTAGTATCCATAAAACAGGTATTGTAACAGTACCTACCTCATGGGGTTTGTGTGAAAATGGAATGAGTTAATATATGTAAAGTGCTTAGAAAAACATCTGGCACATGGTAAGCACTCAGTTGGTTTTATTTTTTACTTTATTATTACTATTATGTGCACTTAGTGTATATGCCTGCCCCTCCCTCGAAAGCATGAGCTTCTAAATGGTTGATACTGTGTTTTCTTGGTCTTTGTATTTCAAGTGACTGGTACAGTACCTCATACAGAGTTAACACGGAAGAAGAACCTGGAAGAAAATTCTGAGTTTTTATCTCCCTGAACTTGCTTGCTCCTTGTCATGGATATTCAAAGAACTTCCTTTTTTATGCTCTCAGCAACCTCATATTAACCCTGCTGGTTTTCATTTACTTTATAATTCAATCATAATGAATTTTAAAATCCATTCTAACTTCCAAAGATCTCTAGAGATTTGCTTCATCAGTCTGACAATCACGTTCATTTACATTTCTTATTTTTTCATTTCCTTGTTTGAGGTCTAAGAATTGTTCCAATAAAACACTTTTAAGATTGTATTACATATACTGTGTCCTTTTATTCCTGGCTACATGTTCAAATTAACAAGCACAAAATTGCTAATGCCCTGATCAACTATTACAAACTGTAATGCTAGATCTGTCATAATTGAAAAAAATTGGAACTGGACTATTCTTTTGTAACCATCTAAGCTAATAGTTTACATGGAAAATATTTATACAAAAAACATGGCCAATTGAAGTTCAGGGAATTGTTAGAAGCCATCTAGCTTTGTCACTCTCCCAAGGAGGTAAGTTCCTCAATAGCCCCCATGATAAATAATCATCTTTTGCCTAGATTGTTCCAGGAAGAGAGACACATTGATTCTAAAGTCATCTTTTTACTTTGATGGGCAATTTTAATTGGTGGGAAATTATTTCTCCTGTTGAATAAAACCCATTGCTCTCAAAAACAACATAGGTTAGAGTAGATGACCATCTTCCATGATGGCCTTCAAATATTTGGAAACAGATACTTTATTTCCTTGATATGTTATAAGTCAACAGATTGTACTGATGGAACTCAAGAATTTTTAGACCTAGAAGGCACATAAATATGATTTAATCTTATTATTTTACAGATGAATACATTAAAAAGAAGAGAGGTTGAGTAGTAACAGGCCCACATCACACATTTGTTCATTCAATCAGTGTGTCCTTAGCCACCAGCTTAATAAATTTATAATTTTGTAATTTAAAATAATATATAGCTTTATAATTTAGTATAACACAAAATTTTACAGTTTATTATAACAAATAAATTATGAAGAAATTTATAGCTTATTCCATAAATAATACTGAAGACCTTGGTGTATTACAGCCAATCCATTCTCCTCCCTCTTTCCCCAGAGGCTCTCACTAACCTGCATTTCTTATTTAAGATTCAAACATATGTGTTGTTACTGCTCCAGCAGAGAAACAGAACCACTATGAGTGATGTGGAATATGGGATTTATGATGGGGACTCGACTTTACTTGGTTTGTAGGTGCTCTGGAAGAAGTGGAAGCCTATTGCCTCTGCATCTGGGTCTGAAGTCATTGTTGGTTAGTAGAACTGGCAGTTAAGAACACAAACCAGATGCGAAGTGGGGTGAAATGAGAACAAACAGGAAGGTACATCCATCTGTCACTGCCTCCAACCTTGACAATGATGATAAAATGGAAGGAGCTGGTCCCCATTGCTATGGAACTGCACACATGTCTGCCATTGGACTGAGGAGTTGAAGGAGGAGTTGTGAGCCTGGCCGCTGTTCCCTGCAACAAGATGAGCACCAGTCAGACCACAGTGTGCATAGATTTAGTGGCTCCTGACACGCACGCTGACCTTTGGAGCAAAAGAGCTGCCCTACAGAGCTCTGTAATTCTCTGAATGCTATGAGTTGCCTATGGTCCAGTGTTTAACCTCTGCAGGTCATCCAGTGCTGGGACTCATCAGCAGCGATGAGCTATAGGTCTCTTCTCTCACTCTATTTACTCCAGCAACTTTCTCTATGTGGCCCAGTTTTTTATTTTCTATAGGCTCCTGGCTTGGACTAAAAATGGCATCATGCTGGTCAATCTCAATATCTGAAACATTTGCTCCTTTAATCACTTGCAAATGGAAAACGGTGATGAAAAATGAGAATCAATATATTGCCTACTTTGTCTTGAGGGTGAAATAGATGTTTATGAAGTAATTAGTTTAGTGAGAGGCATATAGTAAGTGCTCAATAAATCATTGTAAATATTAATACTGTTATTGCACCTAAAATCTCTTGTTATTTCTACTTGATGTGTCTCACCATTAAACTATGTACTTCTTGAAAATAGGATCTGTGCCTGAGTCAGTCCTACATCCTTAGAAGCTTAGCTAGTAAAGCCATCAAATTGGGGGCGGAAATAGGTAAGAATGAACATGAGACCTTGGAGCAACATTTTCTAAGCATGTCACCAAAGAAAGAATTGATAAAAGATTTAATATTACAAAAATAAGAAAAATTGTCTATTTAAAAATCTCAATGAACTAAAGAGGAAAAAACAAATTGTAGTGATATTTGTAAACTATATGACTAAGTGTTAATGTTCTTAAAATGCAAGAGACTCCAATGAACAAGCATGAAAAATAAAAGCAAATCAATAGAAAAATGGGAAAGAGGATGAACATTATTTTCCAAACATTTTAAAGATTTATTGATTTATTTTAGAGAGAGAGCGCACATGCGGGCAGCAGGGAGGGGCAGAGGGAGAGAGACAATCTTAGGCAGACTCCCTGCTGAGCAGGGAGCCCACCGCAGTCTCTATCCCATGACCCTGAGATCATGACCTGAGCTGAAATCAAGAGTCAGTCACTTAAACAACTGATTGTGATTATACTGGGCCTATTGGATAGCCCAAAATAATCTCCCCACTTTAACTTAAAAATATCTTCAAAGTCCCTTTCGTCATATATATAAAGTAATATGTTTTTAAGATTCTGGGAAGTATGATGTAAACACTTTGGGGAACCATTATTGAGCCTACCAGAGTAGGTTAAGAATCGTTCACTATTTATCTAAATTTGTCACACTCTTCTGCCCTGGGAGGAGAACACTGATACCCAGAGCAGTAGGAAAAGTAGACTAGATAGCAACTAGCTATGTTAGTTTTCCTGACATTTGAGTGGTCTGGGCATGGCCACCTGACTTCAACTTTTTCCATTTATTTTTTGTAACTTAAACACAAGTGAGTCTTTCAAGATGTTGGTTCCAAACCTAAAAATAATTTTTTTAATAAAAAAATCAAGTAACCATAAATATTAATTTGTTTTTGCTTCATCTCTCATTCCTCAGCTTTATGGTATGTTGAATATTATTTAAACCCCAAACCATTTTTTTGGTATTAAATTGAGGGCTTCAACAAAGGAACACACCTCATCAAGGAGCAATGATATTCTCTAGCACCATAAGGGGGAAATCTCCACTCTTCCACCTTCCCACTCTGGAACCGTCTTGTAATTTTCATGGAACACATGACTGGATTAATTCTTTTCTAGGATTTCCCTACTGAAAATACCATGATGCCATCCAGACCCACTAACCCCCAAACATCATTCAAAACAGCCATGAAATCTGTAAAAGGAAATTATAGCAATTCTTACTTTGAACTTAGTTGCATGTTTATTTGTCCAGCATTGGCAGGAGACCAAGTTTTCTGAGGGCATTGATTAATGCTTTATTCAGCATATAACACAATGCCTGGCATGTAGTTGTTACCAAAAAAAAAAAAATTGTTAAATATGTGAGTGAATGGAAGAAAGAATGACTTCATTTTACGGCAGCCTGTCTATAGATTGGCCCCTGACATGGATAAGGATGGTTACTATGTAATTTTAGTACCTTCAGTTTAAGCAAGAAGGGAAATATTTTAGAAAAAAGTGTTCATTCTTCTTGGGTGTTTGAATATATATCTGCCTGCCTTTGGCAGTGGAAGAACAGCCCTAGGGGTCCGGAAAGGCATTTCTTAGGCATTTTCCAGAAATATTCAGAGATTGCAATTCCTGGGGAGAAAGGTTGACCTCAATGTTGCCCAGAGCAGGTGTGAGGCTGCCTATTGGTTAATCAATTCCCAGGACGCATCAAGCATTTTCTTTCTTCAAGCATCACCTTGAGAATGCTGGAGCAAAACTGTGAAAAAGAATAGAACATTCTTAGAAATGCTTTGGATTTTGAGAAGAGGTTCCTTAAGAGGTTCCTAAGATTTTTAGGAATCCTAAAATTCCTTAAGAAGGTCACATTATCAAGGAAGAAAACAAACGAGATATCAATGGGAGAGAAAGAGACAGATGAGATGCATTAATCTTAGGGTGCAAAGTTTTATTTTATGTGTAGAAACGCACATAGAAAATTACACTTAGAAGACTAGAGCTGGCTGGAAACTTTGGGAAGAGTTGATTCTGAGTTCTTCATTCTACACATCAGGGGCCCGTGGCCAGGGTGTTTAAGCAAATTGTCCAGAGTGACATGGAGAATCAGCCATAGCGCCAGGATTGTAAAGTGGGGCGCCCAGTTTCTAACCCCTCTTTCCACTCTCTTGAGCTGGCGGCCCAGCCCTGGTGCAGAAGGAGAAACCACTCCTGGGGTTATTTGGAAGAGCATCTGTCATCTGGCTGCCACGCTCATGGAAGAGCCAGACCACTTGATGGTGGAAAAAGAGGATGGAAATGCAAAAGGCAAAGATGGAACTGCAGATTTTATATGGAAAACATGAACCAACTATGGTTTGAAATATTAAAAATAGGTTAGATTCAATTTAAATTCTATTGGACACTGACTTCAAGGCTATAAACAAAATATCTGGAAAAATTTATGCGGCTATCTCTCTTTTTGTTGCATTAGGCAAATTAATAGGACTGTGCCCCTCCTCTAGGAACTTATTTAAAGGTTGAAAACATTAACCTTAATAAATAAAAGGGAATGAAACATAGAACAAAGATTACTCCTATGATCTCTTAGCCTTGCCCTCTATAATGTAGAACCAACAGCCCTGGGTTGGAAATGCAAGAACCAGATCCTAATCCTGTTTAAGCTATGACTTCAACTCACCAACAATGCTCTGGGGTTCAGTTTATGTAAAATTAGGGGATTAGGTTAGATGGAGTGTCTTTAACAGTCTGTCATATTTAAGATTCTAGGACTGAACTTTTTCTTTTTTTAATGAGCACACATGTTCATTTATTAACTACTCGCTATGCATCGGGTACCATGCATGATGTTGTGCATACAGTGATGAACAAGACAAATATGATCCCTGACCTCATGGAACTTAGAGAGACAAAAAGTAAACAGGACACACTAGTAGATAACTTACTACATTTTATCCAAAATAAGTAGATAATATAACTAGTAATAGGAGCTAAGCAGGGTTGGAGAGTAGAATCAATGTCAAGAGAAGAAGGCCTCCTTTGAGTCTCATCCATGGAACACCTCAAGCCTCAAGACAAACATTTAAATAGACATAGGAACAATGTGCCTAGCAGAGAAGGCACCGTATGCAAAGGTACTGAGGTCAGAAAGAGTTTGCTATAATTGAGGACTTGACAGAGGTGACAGTGGCTGGGAGATGAGGATCAAAGGAAAGGAGGCATAAAATGAGGACAGAACAGGTCTTGCAAGATATTGCAGAGCAGGGGAGGCAGTTTGGATTTTGTCCCATGGGCAATGAGAAGCCATAGGAAACTTTAAAACAAATGAGTGTCATGGTTTAATTCATGTATTAAAAAGATTACCTTCAATTCTGTGTAGAGAGAGTGTAGCAAGGCCAAGGTACAGAAGGGAGACCGGGAAAAGGTAGTTGCAGAAATTTCATTAAGTGAGGTGGTGGCTTGGATGAGAGTTACACAGTGGAAATGAAAAAGGGTGAGTAGATTTAAGATACATTTTAGAGGTGGTGTTGCCAGGACTTAGTAGCATATGGTAGGTGGGGGGAAGAGAGAAGTTCAGGTTAGAGATGATTTGAGTAAGTAGATGGTGGAGCCATATATTGGGGAAGGCTGGAGGAAGAAGAGTCAGGTGGGGACAGAAATCAGTGATTCAGTTTGGCCTTGTCAACTTTGAGATGCCCCTTAGACATGTGCAGGGACATACTAAGTAGATCATTTGTTAGAGGAGTCTGGAGATCAAAGGAGTGGTCTGGGCAGAAGAGGTATACAATTTTGGAATTGTTGGAATATAGGTTGTAGCTAAGACACTGAGGATACTGAAAGAGGGTGAAAATAAAGAAGAAGCCCCAAGAATTGTGGCCTAAGTGGAAGGGTCAGGTACAAAGGCTAAGAAGGGATGACCAGTGGGGTAGTTGGGCTAAAAGTCACATAAGCAAGAAGAGAATGTTTCTTTCTTTCTTTTTTTTTAATAGGAGAAAAACACCAAAGTTTTATTACATGCCCACAAAGTGCCAGTGATGAAATTGAGACAAGAAGAATGACCAAGGAAGGCAGTACATTTTAGACAAAGAAGTATAAATCTTTGACAATTATGTTTTTCATCTTTAGGCACTAAAATTAGTAAGGAATTCTAAAGATGATTGGGTCTGGGGTTGTAAATTGATAGAAGTAACAATATTTGTTTATACAGAATTCTTGGACCTGAATTCTTTGACATTGAGAATGTCTCTCTACTTCCCGGTGTGTGAAGTGGTACCTTTCAAATAGGAGATTTACTTCCTTCTTTCTGGAGACAAAGGAAGGTCATAGTATTCTTCTCACAGTGGATATTTCTTAAGTAACTTTAATTCAAAATAATCAATATGTCACTGGGAAACATTTTGTGGTGGACTGCCCAAGGCCACTAGAGTTTCCTTCTCTAGAACTTCCCTGGAATATTCACACCCTAAAAACTGTGGTGGTAGTTTGTTCTGTCTCATAGAACCAGTTGTAGGTCCTGACAATGGGTCAGTTGGGTTAAACTTAGTTCAGGAGGTGGTGATGCAGGTGTGTTCCCAAAGTTAGGTCTTAGGTTCAAGTAGTCATGTATTAAGTTACAGGTATTTCTATTCAGATAAATGAGAAACAATGGTTAACAAGTGTAGTAAATTATAAAACAGTTTCTCAGTTCTGGGTGTAGCCAATTGAGAAGATTTCTGACATCAGCATCCAAGCATCTTTAGATGAAGTGAAGGCAGATAGTGAGAATCAAGAGGTTTTCCTGGTTTGCAACTGGTATATCTCTGGTGGCTTTTTTTCCTTCTTCTTTAAATCTTAATGAAAGAACACGTTAGTTGAAAGATGCATTACACACAATGTAGTTTCAATGATTTAAGCATACACTATTTTCATATGTAAGAAGAGAATGTTTCAAAGAGGGAGTGGTCAGCTGTGTTGAAAACCACCAAGAAATTGAATAAAATGTAGACTGAAAAATATCATTATATTTGAAAACATAGAGATAATTGGTGACCTTTGCAAGAGAAGATTTTTTTATAGTGGCAGGATGAAAACTATATTAGAATGCTAGGAAATATAAGTGAGAGCTGAATACATGGAAGAATGCATAGAAAAAAATTTAAAAAGTTTTGCTGTAAAGATCAACAGAGAAATAATATAGTAGCTAGAAAGACATGAAGAGTCAAGAGAAGATAAAATTTTTTAACAATGTAAGACTCTAGAGCATATAAAATAGTTGTCACTAGTCTGCTAAGTAGTGAGAGAGAAATAATGTAGAGTAGAGATTGGCAAACTATGGCCCATGGGCCAAATTTGGCTTGTTGCCTATTTTTGTAGACTACTGGTAGTCTTTGAGCAACGAATAGTTTTTATGTTTGTAAATAGTTAACAAATTTTTTTAAAGGAATAATATTAGTAATGTGTGCAAATTACATAAAAATCAGATTTTAGTGTTCATCAATAAAATTTTATTAGAACACAGTTATACCAATTAGTTTCTGTATTGTCTCTAACTGCTTTTAGGCTATGAAGGCAGAATTCGGATGTCACGATAGAGACTGTATGGTCAGCATAGCTTAAAGTATTTACTCTCTGGGGCTTCAGAGAAAAAGTTTATTGACCCATGGTGTAGAAGAAAAAAAATTATTAAGTGAGATTAAATTGAGAAGGGAAGGAGTCTGAGTCCCAGAAAGTGAGGGACTGGCCTCTCATAGGGTCAGGGACGCTTAATCAGTAGAGCTGGAAGGAAGATGTTAAGCATGAGTACAGATGTACAAAGTGTCTTGAGTTTGGTGACTGTGGGACAATATCACTCTCCATTATGCCTCTTTTCTCAATTACAGGTAGGTTACCTAATATAGGCATAAAGTCACCCTAGAAGTCTGACCTAAGCCTTCTTTCTCTCAAGAAAGAAATGGCACAATGAAACAGAGATCAAGGCATAAAACTCATGAACTTCAAGTCTCAAAAGTGAAGTCTCAAAAGTGAAGTATAATGAAATATCTTAAACTTGAAACAATTCTCTGAGCTGGGGAAGGAAAGAGAGACTCTGAGGGAAAGCCAATTAGTTTGACGCTAATGGTTCTCCGAGGAGCTCTGCTCTTTCCCTTCTCCTAGGATTAGTCATAAGGGGAGGGAGGATATAACTCCCAAGCAATCTGGGGCAAATTCAAATGAATGGGACACAGCTTTGATCTTCTCCTTTGAAGCCTGGGAACCACATGACTTGGAAACAGTAGAGGAGATGGCTGCCTGGGGGACAGAGCAGAGAGAGGTGAGGCAGTCTGGCTGTAGCTACAGAGAATTGTGGTAGACAATCCAGCCATGCCATGGGGCCACTGCAGTCAAGACAACAGCAGTGGATGAAAGTATGGAAGTGCGTGGAAACAGAGGATAAAAGACAGGGACCAAACATGAATGACAGAAATGAGGACAACGGAAGTCTAAGGAAAACCCCAGATCAAATGGGGCTTTATAAACCTTGGTGAAAGTCAGCAAGGATAGCTGAGGACCGAGAACCATGTCTTACTCGGGATGCTAAGTAACTCTGAAGACCCCTTAATTGTTGGAAGCTACTACAAATGGGGCAGGTGTTGAACCATACATTGACTGAGTTTACTTTGAATTAGATTGACTGAATTTTCCTTGAAATTGCAAAATCCAATTTCTGCTCTAGGTGCCATAGGAGTTTTGGACAGAAACTAGGAAAAACACTTACATTTTTTGCATACTTGAGTTTTGTGGTTTGAAAATTTAAAAATCTTAGCAAGTTGAAAGAGAAAGGGGAGAGTTTGAAATTTTCAGTTATGCCCGCTGGAAAGAGAAAAACGTTTTTACCACATAAGTCATTTCTTCTTCCTTATACACTAAGTTTACTTGTTGAATCATAATTGTCATGTATAACAGCTTACTATGTGTGGAACATGATATAAAACACTTCATGTGCATATTTCGTTCAATGCCTACATTATTCTATGAACTTTATAATTCCTTACGGTTTAAGGAATTGTGATCATTTTATTAATGAAAAACCAAAGGTCTATAATATGTTAAATATTTTGCCAAATGTATTTGAGAACAGAATCCACTTAATCCCAAAGCCTTTCTTTCTCTCTTTCTTTCTAGCTTCCATTTCTCCCAGTCAATAGCTATTAATAATGATTTCCATTTGGTTAAAACTGCTTTTTGGTGAGTATTGAGCTAATTGCTTTTAAATATTTAATTTCCCTTAGTCCTTGTAAAAAAAGTCCATGCCATATTATTATTCTGATTCTTACAGATGAGCAAACTGAAGCTCAGGGATGCCAAGTAATTTATTCCAAATCACCCAACTAGTGAGCACCAGAGCCAAGACTTAAACTAGTCTGTCTCAGAAACCCATGTTCTTAATACTATTCCCCTTCTACCACTCAGATACCTGAGAGTCAACTGTACTTGGAAACCTTTTCTAACAAAAAGCAAGAGTGATGACAAATCATCTTCTCTCTGTGTTAACGTAAAGGACATATACTGGCCATCCGCAAAAAATTCATGCCCCCTTCTTCTTGGGCACTTAACCAGGCTCCTTTGCAGCTAGCCAAGCCATGTATGATATGAGTGGAAACGGTATGTGTCATTTCCAGGCTTGGCCCATTAATCCTCCTGTGCCCAGGATTTGTCCCCTCAATCTGGCTGGATACAAATGTAGAGGAGACCCTAGGAATTGGCAGAGCCACAAGATGGAAGCAGCTGGGGTCCCCGAATGACAGCTTTAACAGAATCATCCCCAGAGAACTGATACTTTCTCAGGACTGTTATCTGGCAGGGGATGCAGAAGAGAGGAATGGCTTTTATTTGCCTATTTAATATTTGCTACAGTATCTTAACTTATTCTAAAAAATACGAATGGAAAAGGACATTTCAGGTAAAACACACCAGAAGGAAGGAGGGGAGCTATGCTGAAATCAGACAAAAAGCATTAGGTGAGATTATAGGAGGAACATTGTACCTATCTTGGAGACAGCATTCTGGCCATAATGCGGTTTGGGTGGAAACAAGCCCAGAACAACATTGGGAGGAGGAAGGTCAATTAAGAAGCTATAGTAGCAATTCAGGAAATAAATAGTGGTGCAATGACCTGGAATGATAGGAGAGGTTGAGCAGATTTAAGCTATTTTAAGATTGTAACATCAATAGGACCTATAGCTGAATATATGTGGACTGAGAAAGGGGGGGCTTCCAGGATAATACCGAGGTTTCTGGCTGGACTATGGTGCCACGTGCCAGGTGCATTCACACAGGTGCATGTAACACAAGAGAAAGGGCAGGTTGGTGGGGTGGTGGTGGGACATTTCTTATAAATAGATAAGGAATCCAGGCATGAGAAGGTTTAATATCTTTTCTAAAATCAAAGAAGCTATTCTTCTGTCTTCCAAACCTAGGTTCTTCTCACTAAGACAGGTTGCAAGAAAATTCAGAGCTTCTAATTTCTGGTACCTTTCTCTTTGCTCTGTTCGACACCACTTTCTTATAAAAGTGAGTTACCTTTATCAGGTGTGGTCACTGGAGTGTTTAGGAGAGTTATGTGCAAAGATGACATTTCCGTGGCTAGAAGAAATTCTCAGGAGGATTCCTTTTGAATGAAATGTGATTCCTTTCTATAGGGTTATATTTCTGATCCACAATACTGCTTTGTGCCAAAATTAGCTTCCCATACTCTTGCCTCCCTCTTGGTACCTTTAATGCCTAATTTATTTCAGCTCAACACCCAGTATCTGTACCAATCTGAGTGATTCATGAAGCTTAAAGCATAGCTGTATTCAAAGTTGTCCTGGGTGACCTGCGTTTCATGGTCTACTGCGTCAGAGCTAAGCATGGTTCCCTGGATTTCTGTGATGCTCTCATCTGCCAGAGACTGATTGGAATGTGCAGTTGCTCACGGTGGAAGGGGAAACATGTTTCTCATTCAGCAAGAATGTGGTCCCATCCACAGAGTTTACAGCACGGTTACATTTGAAGTTCAGCCCTAGAACTCTGTGGCAGTAAAAATGGTCATGATTTACAGAAAAATGTCACTCTGCTGTCTCCTTTGTAAAAGCCTTTTACAACTCTCATTGAATATAAATCAGAATGTATGCAGCCAACAAAATGATGGTTTTGGCATAACATTTTCAAGACAAAAAGAAATGGACTAGAATTGTCTTGGCTTTTTACTGAAGACAGATATTACAGGAATTTACTGCTGGTCCAAAATCAATATTCTTGTTTTTAAAAATAGGTATGAGTAAATCTATATCTTGGTGAAATTCCGGACTAATTAAAGCTGTCATTATAGAGTTTACCCACAGATACTGAGGGTGCCATTCTTTTGTAGTGTGAAATTTAGCTGAATGTGTTTTTTTGTTTGTTTTGTTGTGTTTTTTTGTTTTGTTTTGTTTTTGTATTGCTAAACCATATTCTTAGATATATAACTTAAGCTTGAAGCTGTATTTCATTCTAAGGGGGAGAAAATAGTTGGTCTCCAAAGGATTGATTTGCTAAATTCATTTTGGAGATACGTAAGAAGCTGCACAGTATATTCTTCTCCAAGTCTCAAAAAGATGTTAAAAACGAATGATCAAACAATTAAGATCTGTGTTTGAAACAGCATGCCCCATTTCCTTGTGTACTTTTGCATCATAGGGCACTCAAAGGAGAGATCAGGATAAAGAATTGAGGGATGGAGGGAGCCCGTGGTTCTGTGAGAATCTGGAAAGAACATCCAATATTGTGGCAGGGGAGAGGCAGAAGATAAAAGGTCTTCATGTGATTGCTTTGGGGGTGGAAAAAGAATGTTGAGAATGCATGTGGGAAGAATGATACTATAAAAGACTATCAGGAGGTTTTGAGAGAGCAAGTCAGGCAAATGGCAGAAAGATTTGGCTTCCCTTCCTGGCAACCATCCTTACTCTCCCCTCCCCCATACCTACCTTGGCCAGACCCCACCTAGAATATTGTTTTGTGAGTGCTACAACTGGGAGGATCAATAAAATATATTATTTTAGGAACTATCAAAGGACTCAGAATAGCTCATTCCCGACAAAGAAAGCCCTCAGAGAACATGGTACCTGTTGTTGGAAGAATAAATCCACCTCTTGTGTGAAGTCTCAGTGGTCTTATGTAATACCAACAGGAAGATCTTACATTCATTCACTCCATGAAATGTTTGTTGAGTGTTATGTGGTGGGTGGAGATTTAGGCACTGGATTCCAGTGTAGTGAGATATAGTTTAAAATAAAGAAAACCATTCTTCCTCTTCCATAATCAACATTATTTATTCTAGATAGGATTCTTAAAAGTCATTTGATATATGGTTCCAGTGTTTTTTTCATTGGTCCCTATTCACTCTGAGTCTTTCTTAATATGGACATGTAATCTCTATGGTGGTTATAAGGACCAGAGACAATTCTATATTTTATTTTTTAAATTTAACAATAAATCAATAGCTTCCTACAAGTATGAGGTATGAGCTTTTCAGTGATGGGCTGAGCTGACTTAAAATCTGTAAGTTTCCTACCCTGGGGTCTTCTAAGCAGAATCTAGATGATTACTTGGAAGAGATAATGTAGAAGTTATTCTAATATTTATGACAGAGAGGTGGGGCTTGTTTTGAGATGATATAAAAAGAAGCATAGTGTCGTGGAAACAGGCCTAGTGACTCAGAGGTCTGGTATCAATGTTTACAAAGAGATTTAATATTAAAGCAGTATTAGAAGCAAACTCAGAGAAGCTCATATTCCTCTCTTCTCCCATTGCATATGTTCATGTTTCAACATTTTTGGATAATAGTGTTTTCTATTTTTCCCTAGTTATTTTCTTAACAAAACTATGACTTTTTCTTCCTAATATCCCTCTGATAAGGAAAAACTCTTCTCATCTAGAAAATTCAACTACCTTGGGATCTTCTAAACATACTACCATACTTATGGTATTAGGCTAAGTATCTCTAGGGAAGAGACAAAGTTCCTGGGTGAGATAGTGCTAGGTTTCTATTTTCCTGCCTTTACTTTAAATGAACAATCATGGTAAACAAGAGGACAAAATTGAGATAGAATTAACAACAGGTTATACTAATAAGACATATAAAATCTTTGTAAACATGTTTCTGAGTTGCATTTGAGCCCTGTGAACTCCATGTCATGGTTGGAGCCATGAGCCTAAAGTTAATATTGTATAAAGTTCGCAAAATTCTCCTAGCTACATGATCTTTAATTCTTCTATGTTTACTCTAAGATTATGAAGTGTTATGACATAGGTCCTAGTACTTATAAAATTAACAAATGGGACACATTACCCATTGAGTCATGTTAAACTTTTCAAATGGGTAAAAAAATGTATATAAGGAAGCAGGGTTAAAAAATCAGAAAAAAAATCAGGTTGAATAAGACAATGGCAATCTCAGTATGTTTGGAGTTTTATATAATGGCTTGAAAAGCTAAAGTCATTGTAGTTTGCTTTATTAAAAGACCCATTTGCAGAAGAGAACCATAAGGGTATCATTGAATTTTGCTCAGGTAAGAACCCCTCTGGGGCATAGTTCCCCTTCTGTACACTACACCTTTATGAGCAACATTGGAAAATGAAATGTACCCAGAATTGGTTCCTGGTATGTATAACAAATCATCTGCAAATGATTGAAAGAACTGAATGTGACTTAATTGAATATGACTTAAATAGTGACATGAGAGTTGTCATCAAATAAGTAAGAACAGATGGAGGAAGAACACTTATGCCTGAACTAATCTAGGACCAGAAGTGTCATTTAGGCTCAATATAAGGAAATGCTTTCTGATGGTTCATGTTATCCAAAGAGAGAAATAATTTCCTTTTGAAATGTCCTTATCACTGGTGGTGTTCACGAAGATGAATAACAATCCCACTGGGGCTACTGGAGAAAGGATTCTTGCAATCATTGGAAAATCAAATTAGATATTTCTGTTTCCTTCAAGTCTATTATTATTATTATAATCAGGGTTCTCTAAGCTCCGTGGCCAAAATACAGTGTATAGAGGCCTATAGGAGAAGAAATACTATGCAGAGAGTCTACTGCCAGGCATTCTGGAGGAAGGAATGATTTGGATGGCCTTTTGCAAAGGGGCAATAACTTAGGCAATGACAGTACCATTGATAGTGGACAGCACAACATTTGACTGAACTTCAAATTTCCTGGACCATGGATCCTCAGTGTTTTATCTAAGGAGATTCTCTTAATTTCCTTATGGTTATTTTCAAGTAAAAGGATAGAGGAGAGCTGATGGGGACATCAACAGAAATAGCAGGTGTGCGGGAAAGGAATTTTGCTACCATTTTCCAATCCCAGCCATGTGTCAGAGCTATTGAAAGGGCATGATGTCAGTAACTTTCTAAACATTTCCTCTACTACCATAACTCTGGTGGGCTGAGGGAACTGATATCAAGATAATAGGATCTAGCTGGTTAGGTATAATTCAGGTGTGTGATTTCCTTGACATTTATATAAACTAACTCATTCCCTCTTCCTTATCCATGGGATGCACAATGACCTCCTACAGTCACATGGACATCTCTACTGCCAATTCCCTGTGCCTTCTGACCCCTGTGACTTCCTCTTCTCTCACCACCCTGTTCTGATGCAGACATGGAAGAGCATCCCTTTAGCTTTTCAGATACTTCTTATACAAGGGTTGTGAGTGGAGTTGATTTTACTGGAAGTTTGGGAAGATAAAAGATGCTTTTGTGGTGACACATTGCAAATAACGTGAATAATGAATTTAGGTAATCCCTTGTTATGAAAAATCCTCTGAACAATTTGCCAGTGGAGATTTCTCATAGACAGCATTGCTTTATAGGCAACAGACCACTGCCACGTCATCTAGCTCCTCTCTCTCTTTTGTTCTTTTCCTTCCATTTTCATTATTTATTCCAAATCCAGATTCCTGTTTTCCTCTCAAACAGAACAGTTAAGCTTCTTCTCACTCAAATCATCATGTTCTCACCTTCCCCTGCTTAAGTGACTAGACATTGTACCTTTCTGACAAAGTTCTTTCTTCAAGAGAATTCAAGGGGCCAATTGTTAAAATATTTTTTTTCTACCAATTTCTCCTTTTGGTTGTCTGAACCGAGACCTCTGGACACTCTATCCTTGAACCTGGACTATTGGTCATTGAATAGAGGGTTAGGTGGAAGGAACGTGAGATCTGAAGTAAAAAGGCCGATGTTTTGAACACCTGCTTTGCACTTAATGGCTACATGACCTTGGAGAGTTGACACAGCCTCTTTGAGCCCCTTTTGTCCTCATAAAAGGCAGAGAACTTATACCTTAGAGAATAATTATGAGAATTATTTGAGCATGTGTAGACAAATCATCCAATTAAGTACTTAGCATATGCTAACCTCTAGATAAATGTTTATTTCTATCATCTCAGAATCAATTTCTGTTCTTTCCAGCCTTTTCTTAATATCTTAGAACCATGTCCTGCTCTATAGCTTGGAATACTGGGAAATATTTGTGCTATTGAACAAGCAGACACAGATGAAAAAAAATGTGGTTTATAGACAAATTCTAGCCTTTCTTTATATATTCTCAAACCAAACTCCTACATTATTATACATTCAAATAATGAAGTTGAGAAACTAGATTCTAACAAAGCTGAAAGGAGAATAACTGTTGACAGACAATTTACTTGGGGAGCTTAGAATTCCAAGCTTTTCTTGGAATTTACCCTGGAAGGTTTTAAATGTTGGGATTGTGTGGAAATATTCCATATGTTGTTATTAATATGTTTCCCTCATTTGTGGCAGCTGATGCAGTTGGAGGGAGGGGAAAAGGGAGGGTAGAGCATTGCTCAGAGAATGATGTCAAGCAGGGTGAAAGGTTGGAGTCCAAGCTGGACACAGGTCTGGCCTTAGGCAGTTTTTTGGAAACTCTAATGACAATCTGACAATGGAAAAAGAGTGCTGTTTACAGCAAAATCTAAAAAAATTATGTCTTTCTCCCCTTGGGCAATTTTTATCTTTAACAGACCTTTTCCTCCTCTTATTTGTAAAGTGGCTGGACCTCAACATCAGATCAATGTGGACTTTCACGCAAATAAAATACACTAACTTAATGGGATGTGAAAGAGCCAACTTCAGAGTAAATCTCTGTTGAAAGGCACTTGAATTTCATTTGAAATGGAAGTGAAACAAAGTTGAATTTTACGGTATTGGCTTACAGAGACTGTCTGACACCATTTATAGATTGACCCAGATAAGGTAGAGACCAGAATCAATCAATCCCACATTTCAACTGTTTGATAACAGATTGATTCCATTTTAATATATGTGTTTTCATTTTTCTTTCTTTTTATTTTTTCCAATAAGAATGTTTTTCCTCGAAATCCTAACGTGAGTTAGCCTTGAAATATACAACTATGAGTTTAGAATAGATTGTGTTGGAATAGTTACAATACAAAATGTCCTAATCATTACTATCCTGTTTCATTTAATTTGTAGCGTTCCTTGCAGTTTTCAAATCTGTCTTCCAAAATCTCATTTGCCTCAACTGTCAATCCAATATTGATCAGGTATTACCCCTAAACTGCAGTTAAAGTTACCATAACTCAGAAAGATGAAGAGATTTACCTAATCCATATGTTGAAAAGCAACATAGCTGCTTTCTTGTGGATCCAATTTCTGGCCAAACCTGGTTTTGGTGGTAGTAAGTAAACACATATTATTTGGGGACTAGAATGTAGATTTTAATCTCTAAGGAGCTGTATTCTCTCGCTTAGACCCCGAGCCTCATCATCAACTCCACGCTGCTGTCCGAGGTAGCTCTAATGGGCACCCTTTCCACTTCCTCCTTACAAACCCTCCTACCCCCAGGGCCTTCATGTTTTCCTGTTGACTGTTGGTGATAAAATCATGGGGAATTTTACCTCATTTTGTTTAGACTAGATTTTGCGAGGGGGCTTATTTATGAAGGGTATATTGTGCTTTCTCCACACTAGCGGAGACTTGCAGAAAATTAATGCCTACAGACTTCCAATTCTTATGACTATACAATACCATCAAGAAAGGAGTATTATAAAACAGAGCACACTGTCAGGGACTACCATGCTCGTTGAATTCTTAAGTAAGAAGCTGGAATCCCCCTCTTCTTTCCTTCACCCTCTTGGGGACATGGGCAGGAGAGGCCTGGTGTGACTTTTGAAGGAGATTTTGGAGGGTAGGGGGATAATTTCTCTGTCACTAAAGATAGCTACCCTGGAATTGTGTTTAAGGGCAGCAGCTATGCAGAACCCTTAGTATCCAGCTCTCAAAGAAGTGCTGTGGTTTTTGGGAGGTTTTGAATATGTAGAAATTACAAACTATTTAGGGTGTGAATTGTCTTTTGCTATATAACAAACAATTTTAAAAGAAGTAATTTTCATACTCATGAGTCTGCAGGTTGACTATGGATTGCTGATTCAGAGAAACGCTAAGGAAACTAAGAGACGAAAGGCAAAAATGCTGCTTGGTATCTGCTTCCTGGGCCCAAAGAATATGGAGTTCCTAGCAGAGCACATAGCACATCTAGAGAGAGATAAATGTCTTCTCAAAACAGAATCTTGGACCTAATGTGTGCTGCCTGTCTCTCTTTGGATAGAATACTGATTCCAAATATCAATGAAGCTGGATTATATACAGATCAATACCTCAAAAAATTTCTAGCTAAGGATTTTATGAAGATGACATAAGTATTTGTTGAGAATGCCTGACCTACCACCTGAAAAAGACAGCAGTAAACTATTTACACTATGTAAGAAACTGTAAAGGATACCTACTGAGAAATAAATTCTAGTCACACATTCCAGTCACACTGAAAATAAATTCCAGTCACACATTGCCCTTCACTTAGAAGCTAAGGCACACAGGGACATGTAGGTGACCACCTCCCAAGATAGCCAGTTCCATTGATCTAGTTCTGAAGTTTATAAATCTCCCAAAGGAATGTTTTCTGTTCTGTTCTGCATTTCTTTGACTTTCATGTCCTGAGGCTTTTCCAGTAGCTCCCACAGCACTGAGCTGGAAAGAGCTCTACAAAGACCAACAGTGTAACTTCACTCAGCATCCTCTGCAGCAGCATCTCTATTAGACTGCGGTTTTCAAGCACGTAACACACATATCATGGAACCATGTAATCTCCATGCTTGAAGGAACTCTAAAGAGACCTGTAGTCCAGAAAGGCTCACCGGGTCATAAATACCTTTCGTACCATCTCTGACCCTTCAAAATATCTCATTCTATCAGAAAGGTGTGCAGGTATAGGAACCCGACTCTATCCTGGGGTTGCAAATTTCATGTTGCCTGTTCCAGTTGTTAAGGACTTTTTTGGTCTTCATTGTTTTGAGCAGGATTTCATCTCTTTACAAACTCCTCTCTGGAGTCCTAATTAAACCTCACTTGATTAAAATCAGCTGTAAAAACAGTTTTTGTAGCTACCTGCACACCAACCCGGGGATTCTTGGGACAGAACATTTGCTCACTGACTCCATGCTTTTAATGTGCCTGTCTATTCTTTTAGTTCTCTCCTCAACTAAACTGAAAACACCAAGAGGCCTCCAGGGTAGAATATGAAGCCCTAAACAATTAACAGATGCGGAGGGTTATAGGAACACTGAGAATTACTATAATTGGTGTTTGGGGAGTCATAGCCAGGACTTGTAGCCCAGAGACAGATGATTCTGATTTCCCACCTCCCTTTGATGTCCTTGTTGACAGATGATGTGAAACTAGCTCCCCTGAGCCTAGTTTGCCTGAATTTACTGGATTTTCAGGTGTTTGGCTTCATCCCACTAATGGAAAATGATACAAATCATCTCTCAGGGCTTACTCAGTACAGAAGGATCTCATGTATCATAGAAAACCAGACCATTAGAGTGAGAAGTGACTCTAAAAATCTAGTCTTCCCCTGATTTTATCTATTTTTTAAAAAATTAAAACCTTTCCTTCTTTCTTCTAGAACACATCAGGTTAATCCTATTTCCTAGTAATTAATGTTATCATTGGAGGCAATGCCCTCTTATTTTATCTCCTTTCAGTATTTTCTCCTTAATCACCCATCTCTCTCTGTTCTCCGTTTGCTGGCATGGACACAGGCATGGGCTGATGTCCTTAAAGACGTATGGTTCTTTGGGAAATTAATGTTATTGTTTTGTGTGTATAGGTGTTTTGAATTTTGCATAAGACAAGGTAATTTATATCTTATGATTCTTAGTTTTTTTTCCATCAACACTTGTTTTGTACGTTTGTATTTAATGTTGCTTCTGATAGCTGCTTAGTAAAGCACTGAACACACTCACCAGTTTCTACTTATCTGTCCATCCATAGATGCATACCTAGGTTGTCATCAATCCCTCACATCCATACACAGTGCTGAGATGATCATTCTTAGATAAGCCTGTTTATGGATCTGTAGGCAATTCTCTCTGGGATATATATAAAAGAGAGAATTACCAGAGTATTAATATTTTATTTCATTAAATGCTTCAAATTGCTCTCCAGACGACTGCATTTGCTTCCAATTCCACCTGCAGGTATGTTTCAAATATGGCATTACCCTTGTTTTGTGTAGGTCTCAGCCTATCTGTAGGGATGCTAGGAACTGGGAATGTCTGGGGGTACTCACCTGAGCCTCCACTACCTGTGGCAAGCTCCCATGGACATTTCCCTAACAGAGCCAATGATGTAACTGGACCTGCTCTTGTGGTGCTTATTATGATTGTGGGATTTACCTCAGCAACACACCCAGGGCCACACAGCCAAGTCACAGGGGGAGAGAGAAAGAGTGTGCACGGACCTGGGACTCCCTTTATTGAGGTCGAGGGTGGGGTGCCTAGGGTTTCACAGGATCACTCTTTACTGGTGAATTTAGAAAAAAAAGCAAGAATTAAAACGTGAAAAGGGAAACAGGGTCACTCAAATGGTCAGTTATCTAAGTCACCCAGGGCTTTCTAAAATGGGAACTTACTGGGTGGAGGGACCTGGCTCTCTATCCAGATGTATTCATTCGAGATAGATATCTTTGAAAGGGATGCCTCAGCAATCAAAGGCTTAATGTCAGGTACTTCAATTACATTCAAGAAAGCTAATTGTGAGGCACTTACACTACAACTCCCTTTTTAATTTTTGTCAAATTAGTGGGTATAAAGTAGTTGAATGTTATTTTGAGTTGCAGTTCTCTTATTTCAAGCATCTCATCTTATACTTGTTAGCTTTTTGGAATTCATTGTGAATTGCCTGTTGTTAAACTTCGCCCATTTTTCAACTCAGCTCACTAGTTTTTAATGTATATTTGTAAGAATTCTTTCAGTATTACAGATATTAACCTAAGTTAGTTTTTCACATTGTAGGTGTTTATCCCAATTAGACTGCGTGAGCCTGATAAATCAGTTCCCCATATTACACAGATCTATTTTTTGACTGTCTATTATGTTTTATTGGTTAATTTACTTGTTCTTATGTACTAGACCCAAACTATTTCTAAGGCTTTATTATAAATCATGTGTAACCAGATGAACTTCTCTCTTTCCTTTTCATTTTAAAACTGACAACTATTCCTGTATCTTTATATTTTCATCTAAGTTTTGGAATGAGTTTGTATGATTGGAATAGTATTAGATTTATAAAATAATTTGGGAAAAAGTAACATGTTTATGATGCTAATCAGTCTCATTCATGAACATGGTATATTGCTGTCTTTTGTAAATTTTCTTTTACATATTGTAATGGAGTTTAAAGTGTTTCTCCATGAAAGCTTGATCAATATTTACAAAGTTGTTGAGAGGATTTGTTGCTATTTATGGAGTATTTCAATTTCTGTTATATTTTCTAATTGGTGGTTACTGGTAAAGGAAACTATTGATTTTTTTGGTATTAAACTTATTGATTTCTTTGGATACAATTGCTATCTTTAAATATTAAATCCTTAACTTAAGCTTCAACTCAATTTATTCCAATCTTCTTTATGTTTTTAATAAAGTTTAAAATTTTTTTCCATAAAAACTGTGGACATTTTTGTTCAGTTAGTGCCTAAACAATGTATAGATTTCTTTATTTGCTCTTATAAATCACATGTTGATTTTTTACAATATTTTCTTATTGATGTATTTGTTATAGAGAAACATTATGGGTTTCACAAATTGACCTCAAATCTAGCAACTGTGCTTATCTTTAATTTTTCCAACATATTTTCTGTTGATTTTCTTCAGGTTTTCTATGTGAATTATTATTATTTTTTTATGTGCATCCCAATGTTTATTGCAGCAATGTCCACAATAGCCAAACTATGGAAAGAGCCAAGATGTCCATCAACAGATGAATGGATAAAGAAGATGTGGTATATATATACCATGGAATATTATGCAGCCATCAAAAAAAAAGAGAAATCTTGCCGTTTGCAATGATGTGGATGGAACTGGAGGGTATTATGTGAATTATATCATCTACAAATAATGGCAGATTGATCTCATTCTCTTATATCTTTATTCCTTTTTTCAATTGTGATTAGAGTATTCCTCAGCTCAACACCCCACAGTGGCTGCCCATCTTACTCAGTTCAAAGCTAACCTCCTTGCAACACCTGAGAGGCCTTGCCATGGTTGCCTTATGCCTCTGACCCAGGTTGCTGCTCTCCACAGGGGTCCCTTTGTATCAGGCACACTGAGCTCCTCACTGGTCCTGAAACTTTCTAGGGGCAGTCTGCCTCCCAGCCTTTTCAGGATCAATTGTATTTGCAGGAACTGAGAGCGGGGCCTTCCTTCAATTTGACAGCTGAGGCACCTCACTTACCTTACTCTAGTCCAAGCTCTGCTTTTCATTTAATTTGTGTTTGCCCGTAAAGCTCTTATCCCAAATACCTGCATGGCTTATCCTCTCATGTTTTTCAAGTCTTTGCTTCAATAGCCCCTTCTCAGGACATTTAAAATGGATGCCTGCAAGCCTTTTCTATCCTTCTTTCTTGCTTTATTGTTCTCTACAGCTTTTATAACTACTTAACATACCCTGTGACATGTATTGATTGATTATTTTTTTTTAAAGATTTTATTTATTTATTTGAGAGAGAGAGAACACATGAGAGGGGATAGGGTCAGAGGACGAAGCAGACTCCCTGCCGAGCAGGGAGCCCAATGCGGGACTCGATCCCGGGACTCCAGGATCATGACCTGAGCCGAAGGCAGACGCTTAACCGACTGAGCCACCCAGGCGCCCTTGATTGATTATTTTTTTACTTCTCTCTCTCCCCACTATAATGTCTGTAGGGGCAGACATTTTTGTCTGTTTTGCTTACTAGAATGTCCTCTATGCATGTAACTGTCTGGCATATAGAAGGAGTCCTATAATCATTTGTTGATAAGCAAAGAAATGAAGGAGGAAATGAAACTCTTGATGTTTTCATCTTATTCTAGATGAAAAAAGAGGATTAATCTAACATTTGTCCAATAATAGGAGGTTCACAGTGGGTTTTTGACATTTAGCCTTTTTCAAATTAAAGAAGCAGATCTGATATATCCAATATTATTTCTTAAGGTAAATAATAGAAAATAAATTCAGTTAAAAAAAACCACTATAGCATATGAAAAAAGGATATTAATATCTAAGTAAAAAATATCAAAGTATTAGAATGCAATGCAAAAGCAGTAACAACAGTGGCTATCTCTGGATAATGGCATTATCATCTTTGTCATATTTACAATTTTTCTATATTAAAAATAATTTACTCAAATAAAAAGAAAATGTCAGAAAATAACCTCATTGCTAGGCAATTAAACTATTCATGAATTTCCAAGGACATTATGTTCCATTTTATTTTATTTATTTCCATTTACCAATCCTTTATTGAGCAAAACATTGTGCCAGGTACTAGGAAAGATACAAAGATGAATAAAACACAAGCCATGTCCTTAAAAGAGTTTATAAACCGATGTGCACCAATAATATAAGGGAGCAAAGTGCTGAGTGTGTACCAGCTATGGAACTCCTGACCCTCTGGGTTCCAAATTGGAATGCTGGCATTACATTTGAGCCTTTGCAATTTCCATCCCAGGATTATGCTTGACGTTATTCTTCCCTGGACCAAACCAGAGCTACAGTCTAGAAAGACGAGAAAAGCCTCAAACACCCGAGGAGGCATGGAAAATTTTTGGTGGACTGATTGTTGGTGGAAGATGGCGGCAGAGGATAGCATGAGTCAGTGATGTTTCCCATACACGGCTAAGAGCATTCTGTCCGTGGAGAGGACGGCAAGGATGAGGATGATGTAGGAGGGCTAGGGAAACTTCTAGGACGGGGCAAATTCAGCAACTTTTAAACCACAGAATATTTGGACGTCTGCATTAAAAGAGATTGTAAGAGGTCATTTGGGGGCGCCTGGGTGGCTCAATTGGTTATGTGTCTGCCTTCGGCTCAAGTCATGATCTCAGAGTTCTGGGATTGAGCCCTACCTTGGGCTCCCTTCTCAGTGGGGAGTCTGCTTCTCTCTCTCTCCCTCTGCCCCCTACCTTCATGCTCTCTCTCTCTCTGGGTCAAATAAATAAATAAAATCTTTAAAAAAAAAAGAGTTCATTTGGACATTTTCATGCCTATGAACACAACCACAAACTGTCCTCAAGATGGGGATAATCACAACTAAACTTATGGTATGTTCGCTATATGGTAGGCGTTGATCTAGGTGTTTTAACCTACTTGAACGTGTTTATTCTTTGTTATTATTTATGAAATAGGTATAGTTATTATCTCTATTTTAAGAGAAAGGAGAGTGAGATGCCAAGAAGCTATGCAATTGGTTGAATGTCACAAGCTAATAAGGAGAGAGAAGATCAAACCCAAACAATCTGGCTTGTGAGTCCTTGTTTTTTAACTACTATGCTCTCCTGCCTCTCTTTAAGATGTTCAGTTTATTTAACCTCCACAAAGAAAACCTATAACTCTCTCACCAAAAGACAAATTATTTATTTTGCCTGGGTCAAATCCCTTTTTTTCCCTCATTGATACTCATATCATACTTGAAGATTGTTATAAAGTCAGCCATCAGCAATTATTATTGCTTTAACTTGGAAGTTTAATTATGGGCAACAAGGGTGTGTATAAATGCTGGTTGACAAGGGACAGACCATGGTCTGTCGTCCACTTGGCCTCATAGCCACCTTCTTGTAGGGTCTCCTCTGCATCACAGAAGAAAAGGTAGGAACTATATTTCCTGAATTCTCTGCCTCAACTGGTTCCCAGATCATTTTCCAATGAAAGTCATTCTTTTGAGATTTGAAAACTATGGACTCTGAGAAACAAACTGAGGGTTCTAGAGGGGAGGGGGGTGGGGGGATGGGTTAGCCTTGTGATGGATATTAAGGAGGGCACGTACTGAATGGAGCACTGGGTGTTATACGCAAACAATGAGTCATGGAACACTACATCAAAAACTAATGATGTCATGTATGGTGGTTAACATAACATAATAAAATTTTTAAAAATATTAAAAAAAAGAAAACAAGAAGAGAAGTAGAGGGTATTATTCTCATGAGGGAGAAGCAGCCAGATGCATAGCAGACCTGAGGTTCACAGGGATCTAATATAATCATCCTGTCACCAAGTGACTGGGCAGTCTCCTCAAGGAATAGGGCCATACTGGGGATACACTTTTGGGCTCTGTTGTTAAGGGTTAGATATTCAGAGGCATTGGCAAGGGTGAACCCATGATTAGTTTTCATCTCTGCTGCTGTAGCCACTCTATTCATGGAGCCATCATGCCAGTTCAAAGGTGGCTGATGACAAACACTGCCTAATGTCACCTGGCTCAGCCAATTTTTTCACCTGTTTATTCAATGCTTTTTCAATTATGGAGGCTTTCTAGAAGTTATTAACTTGTGATAATATTATGTTTCAAATACAAAATGCTCACTCCCATATATACATCTTCACCCTTCTACACCGAAATTTTTGTCTCGAAGTCTTTTTTCAAGGATTTGTCTCCAACCTTCTAACTTCTTTTCCTTCAAACCCCTGACCAACGTGCCAGGCTCATACGTCACTGATGTCGATTCCACATGTAGTCTCACCTTAGGCCATTATCTTTCCATTAAAAGTGGATAAGCCAGTTGTACTATTTAAGATTCTGCCCAGGTGAAATATTTTTCCTCTCTACTGTCTTTCAAGATCATTTCTGAGTGGCTATGATGCAGTTATGATTGAATTTCGGCTTGTACCCATATGCTGAACTATTTGTAAACTAAGTTCAGGCTGTTTCTTCTTGCTTCTGATGGTTTTGTAGCTACCCTCCTCCATAGGTTCATTAGTGTGGGCTGATGGAGGGGCATGCAGCCAGCACGATAACATGGGGGTCTGCTATGCTTGACCAGATAGCTTATTTTTACCCTCTGGTTTTGCTAGCACTTAATCCTGGATGTACCTGCCATTTTTATCTTACTGTGAATTGCTACTGGGACTATTTGATTTTATGATTTGATGGTTCCAATAGAACTCAGCTCTTAATGGGAAATTCTGGCGTGGTTTTTGGTGTCCTATGGTCAAGTATTCTATCTCTACCAGGGCCCACTAACTCTCTAGGAGCTGTCTTTAAAAGGCAAATAACTTTCCCCTGCATATGGTATGGCCTTGCTGTTGAACCTCAGGACACTGCCTTGTAGTACACCCAATGGTCCTTGCCATAAACTCCACTCTGCGTTTTCTTCCACTACAGACACCTCCAATAGTACAGGGTCTGCTAGAATGTATGACCCAAGTGGTAGGGCTATTGGACCACAGCCTGGACCTGCTGCATAGTCCTTTCACACTCACTTAAAGCTGGCTCCTTTTCATGTCAACCAATGTGTAGGTGAGAGAATTATTTCTGGAACCCAAAGAGGTTCCTTACTTGTTGTAAGAGATGTACATTGCAACAGTTTGTCTTTTACTTCACAGAAGATGTCCTGGCAAAGCTCTGACCACTTGTGTCCTTATTGAAGTTGTGTGGTAATGGATTCAGTTCTCAAATCCAATTCTCAACCCATTCAAATTATTAACTCTGGTGGTTCTGGTCCTTCAGGAAGTGGACGCTGAGATGTAGTTAGCAGTGCAAATTCCCTGTAAGAATGTCTGAAAGATAAAGGGGGAAGAAACAAGATTACGTAGGGGAAACCTTCAGTCCATCATCCAACCCTGACATCCTGTGAAATGAAAGGGGATAGAAGCAGGATTGAGTAGGGAGAGCTTCAGAAAAAGCAAAAGGAAACTGAAGCAAAAATTTCCTATTAAAGCAATCTCATGTTGAGGAGAAATAGATCCTAGTATCTTTTTAATGGTCCATCATTAGCTGAGGTCTATACAGGAAGCCAAAGTCTTACCTTGAAAGCTAAGATAGATCCAAAAAGGTTCTGAAGTTGAAGGCTATCATCCAACTGCCCTCCTTGCAGCTGAATGGCAAGTTTGTTTCTTGAAGAGAGATCTCAGTGGAATAATGGCCTTGAGTCAACAAGAATGTAAGGACCTGGGGCGCCTGGGTGGCTCAGTCGTTAAGCGTCTGCCTTCGTCTCAGGTCATGGTCCCAGGGTCCTGGGATCGAGCCCCGCATCGGGCTCCCTGCTCGGCGGGAGGCCTGCTTCTCTCTCTCCCACTTACCCTGCTTGTGTTCTCTCTCTGGCTGTCTCTCCCTGTCAAATAAATAAATAAAAATCTTAAAAAAAAAAAAAAAAGAATGTAAGGACCTAGCACAAACATTCAGGGGATGGCCTTGCACAGAATTAAGGACAGTTTATCTATAGTAACACAAAGGAAGGCAGTATTTATAGGTACAGATGCTAAAGAATAGGTATATAGTTATGGTGGTGAGAGCTGGTATACATTCTCTTCAATTATCTTAGTGAAGCAGAAAGCAAAGTTATCTCTTCAGTTTTGTTACTGAAATAAAAAGCAAAGTTGTCTGCTGAGTATGAGGATGGAAGAGGAGGCAGTAGAGGTTTGGGAAAAGAGAAAGTAGGTGTGGTACCAAATGGAGAAGGATATTCCAAAGAAAGGAATCAGTATATGTGCATGGATTATTTGAGCAAATGGCTTTGTATGGTTTAGAGTATAACTGCAAGAGGTTGGGATAGGCTGGAAAGTTAGGTTGAGATCAGATTATGGCATGTTCATGATTCAGAATTTTTTTCGTATTTGTGAAAAACTATTAATGGTTTTAACTAGGGGAGTTTATTAATTAGAATCGCATTTACATTGGAAACAAGTTTTTTGGCAGCACAGAGGGTATACACAACACAGAGAAGTAGAGACTTCCCTCACTATGTGAATGCTCACTATCCACATATTCCCTTAACTTCTTATAAAATATTTACCCCAAACTTACTACTTTAGTTGAAATCCATGCTAATGAATCCACATACATGTGCTAGCAAAAATCGTTTAGGTTGGAATCTGCGCCGGAGGATTCAGAGAACACTGCTCCCATATCTTCGCTGTTCTGTTAGGATGGTATCTCATGGTCCTGTTTTTAAACCATTTTGTGTATCTATTGGGTGCCCACCATTATTTTTTTTCCTTACTTTTTTTTTATTATGTTATGTTAATCACCATACAGTACATCATTAGTTTTTTTTTTAAAGATTTTATTTTATTTATTTATTTGAGAGAGAGAGAATGAGAGAGAGCACATGAGAGGGGGGGAGGGTCAGAGGGAGAAGCAGGCTCCCCGCCGAGCAGGGAGCCCGATGCGGGACTCGATCCAGGGACTCCAGGATCATGACCTGAGCCGAAGGCAGTCGCTTAACCAACTGAGCCACCCAGGCGCCCACATCATTAGTTTTTGATGTAGTGTTCCATGATTCATTGTTTGCGTATAACACCCAGTACTCCATGCAGTATGTGCCCTCTTTAATACCCATCACCAGGCTAACCCATCCCCCCCCAGAACCCTCAGTTTGTTTCTCAGAGTCCATAGTCTCTCATGGTTCGTCTCCCCCTCCGATTTCCCCCCTTCATTTTTCCCTTCCTGCTATCTTCTTCTTCTTCTTTTTTTTTTTTTAACATATAATGTATTATTTTGGGTGCCCACCATTATTAAGTAAAAATGTTTTTAAAGAGAATTAGAAAAAGAAATCTAAAGAAAAGAATTGTCTAGAAAGGCTCATATACTTAAAAGAAATTCTGGAGGTGATAAAGTATATTGAGCAAAGTGAATGCATTAAATAGATAAAGCTTATCCATGTGCATGTATGTATCTATTATGCACATGATAAGAAAATAAATATTGTGAAAGTACTGTTGATGCTGGAGAGCTTCACTGTGTTACTTGAGTCCAGCATAATATTTTTTAATAACTAGAGAAATACCTTATGTAATAGATTGAGAGCCACACTCAGCATGGGATATCCTTTAGCACCATGTTGAAATAGTGGAAGTCTCTAGACATCCCTAAAGATCTGAAGAAGGCAGTAGAGAAAGGAAGTGATTAGGTGAGGGAACTCAGTTTCAAAGCAAGTGAGGAATGGTTTGAGAAATTTGAGAAACTGTAAGATTTTATAATTTGAGGATCATTAGTAGACCCATCCCTAACACTTACAGAGCCTGCAGTAGAGTAAAAGGAGGGTTCAGCCCACCACCCCCCCAAACTTCCCCCCACCAGTTCCAACCCACACTGTGAGGGATCTTGCACACATGAATGTGAATGCTCCAGCCCACACTTCAAAGCTCCATCCATTGGCTCTCTTCCAACCCTAGGTTTGACAAAGAGCCATGGCATGGCCGTCCCTCATGTGGCATCCAACTTGTGCAGGCCCTGGAAGAGGGCTATGTCCATTTGGACAGAGAATTCCTGAGTCTTTCCCTAATTTTGGTCTAAAAGAAAGACAGAGACACTGGGTGGTCATATTCCCTTGATTTCTAGGACTACTTGCTCTGTGGGGAGGTGTCTGGCAGGAGGAGGGCCAGAGCTAAGCCCAGGGTAGGTTTGCTGAAACCTAAGGCCAATATTGATTATGGTCAGAGATGTACATTGCAACAATGTCAAAGCAGTTTCTACTAATAGGATAAATCAATCTTTCTCAGTGAAATAGAGGGAACCATTGATGAAAAAGAAGCAGAATAGTGAATGACAAACCTTTAAAAGAAAAGTTAGATGATGCAGACAAAATTATTGTCATTGCTTGTGAATGTGATCATGACCTGAATAGCAACATCATATTTTAAAAGGTGATAACATACACCATCTCATACTATCAGGAGCTATATAACTGCAACTGAAGGACTTCAAAGAAATTACTAATGAGACTTCTGTCCCAATACTTTGTCTTTGGTTTCTGATGGTGGTCTGTTTTTGAAGTACTGAGTGCCAATAAATGAGATCTTTACACCTCAGGCATTTACTTTTTCACTCTTTTTTTTTTTTTTTAACCAGCTCACTCTAGCTAATCTTCACTCACCACCAAATGGCTCCAGTAACTTATCAACTCCCTCTCCCTCTTCTTAAACGAAACCTCACTCAAGCAATTCTTCAAGTAGTACTGAACAGTTTATCTTTCGGGTTTTTTAATTTAAGTATTATTTGCTTTCATTGTGTACCCAGAACATATTACTGTACTTTATAGTTTATTTACATCATAGCTCATATTCATTGAAGTATAAAAGAAAAAAACATAATTTGTATGAAATTCTTATAGTTTCATTTTGTCCTGCAGACAAACATATCCACTGTACACATTAAATGTTAGATAATTAGGTAACTGATATTTTGTATGCTTTGTATCATGCAGGAATCCTTGAAGGATTACTGTACAGAAATCTACAACAGTGTTTCTGAAGCCAGCTGAGAAGAAATGTCCACTTATCTTACAAATTTCCAACCCTACACAGACAAATATAGAAAATATAATAAAATGAAATTACAAGCATATTAGGTAGTGTTAAATTTATTGAATTCAAGGAGCACTTCTGGATGGTGGCAGTTCGTACTGTCATTCTTATGCTGCAGAAAGGAGCTACCCTCTAGCTCTTCAGGAATGCCAGAGCCCCCTCATGAACATATTCCTCACAGCTTCAGTGAAGGGTGTGTACTCTGAACCCACTGGAGGAAAATAGTTGGAAGTTGGGAAAGTAGATTTTATTAAAAAAAAAATCCACTTGAGCATTCCAAAGCCATTCTAAGTCTTTGGTACCTTATTCTACAACATACAAGAACATTCTGGCATTTAAATGTTACTTAGTATAATGTTACCTTTGGGTCCAGGCTTGAGTTAACAAACCAAGGAAATGATAAGGCCAGTTCATGACCTTTGAGATATGCACTGAATCCAGACTCTACTTAGTGCACTCATATCAACGAATTATAGCAACATCCTTCTTTCACCCTAGTTCAATACCATTGGGATCCATTCCCGTACACATTCCCTGTCTGACAATTTCCAGCAATGACACAAATGTGGAGCAGTTCACACATAGTTATGATGACCAGTTTTGTGTGTCAGCTTGGCTAGGTTGTAGTCCCCAATTATTCATTCAAACACAAATCTAGGAGTTGCTGGGAAGACATTTTGTATGTGTGATTAATATTCATAATCAGTTGACTTTCAGTAAAGATTATCCTAGATAATCTGGGTGGGCCTGGTTCAATCAGTTAAAAGTCCTTAAGAGTAGAGCTGAGATTTCCCTGGAAAAAAGAAGAAATTCCACTTGTCTACAGCAGCTTTAGCTTCTACCCAAGAATTTCAGGTTTCCCTTACTGATGGGTCTGGACTTACTAGACCCCACAGGAACATAAGCCAATTTTTTGTAACAAATTCCTTAATATACATGCACTACTGCTCTATGTCTCTTGTTGAACCCTGACTGTTACTGCTTTTGATGCAAATTAATTTGTGTCTGAGTAGGCAATTTAGAAAGTTGAGCGTATGCTCACCCTAAATCCAAGTTTAGTTTAAATGTTTAAACATTTATTTTAGACATCTAGTTTAAACATGTTTAGTTTAAAACCTTAAGGAAACTCTTTTCATTTCATTAAAAAATACTTATTTAAGAGTTTTTATGGTAATATTGTTTACAGTGTGACTATTTAGAAACTTGTCCATCCAGTAGAGAATAAATAGAAAGATAGATAGATAAAATATCTTGTAAGAATAAGAAGTAACAAACCAAAACCCCCTATCAATATACATAAATATAATAGTATATAATATATGATATAATATAATGTAATATAACATTATATTGTATGTAAGAAGAAAGGTGGTGGTATCAGAGGAGTAGTTTTTCATTCTCCTTGAATTAAATCAAAACGAAATAAACAACCACCACAAAAAACAAACAAACAAAAACTGGAAACTATCTTCAATCAAATTAGGTAACAAAATATTCTCATGAATTTGAAAATATAAGTGAGTGGGGCCAAATTATCAAAACCAAAAACACCCTATGTGATAAAAACAAAACAAAACAAAATTGGGCATAAAACAAAACAAAAAACAGAATATCTCAAGGCCCTTGACCTGGAGCACCCAGAAATCACTAACAAGTACTTATTTCCAAAGGCTAAGTCTTCTAGGGAGGTTGGAGCCCCTATTAGAAAAGGTGGAGGAGGCCACACAGGCTCTACTTCATGGAGGAGTGTAAGAGGACCACAGAGAGGTCACATACTGCTGGGCAGTCTGGGCCTTATGAAGTCCTGATATGAATCAGGATATACCCTCTTCCAGGGTTAAGACCTGCATTGAGGAGAAATCCAAATTAAGCAGGAGAGAGTAACTAGGGGTACCATTCCCTGGAGTGATTCCCCAGACAGCTGGTGGCAGGTTGATTATAATGGGCCACTTTAGTCGTGGAAAAGGAGCTCTTTGTTCTTACTGGAAAAGTCACTTACTCTGGATTTGGATTTGTCTTTCCTGCATGCCGTGCTCTGTCAACACTGTCATCCATGGCCTTACAGATAACTTATCCACTGTCATAGTATTCTACACACCCTCTTCCTTGTCACTGCTATCGGATCCTCAAGCTTCTCTCCTGGGCATGCTTTCTCATTTCTTGCAGGTACACATTAGCCAAGTTCTGTAGGTCTTTTGGTGAATAATCTCTTCCCCTGCTTAACAGGACAGCAATATATATCAGCAATGCTGATACTTGAATTTGGTTCTTGGCCTAGTGGCCAGCAGTGGAGGTAGAGACAGATCTTGAAAAGCATGTGCATTAGTTGAGGTCTGTGTACATCCTTCAGGCAGGAAGATCATGGGGGCGGTGAGGGGGAGATGAGGGAGTAGGTGGATCTGGGTGCTATCTTCCAGCAAGGGGAAATAGGCCACTTATGCAGAGGGCTCCAGGGCATGTGGAGATTCAATATTTTCAGTCGCATCTACCCTGTGACCCCTATCCTAACCTAAGCCTTTGGGCTCTCCTCTTCTGATGTGGCCTCTGACTTCGTTTAGGAGCTTGCTGAGGCTGCTAATTCAGGCTTCTTTGAAGTTTTCCTTCTGCTAAATGTTGTTAAAGAAGCCTTCTGATTTCACACCATGCTTTAAGTTGTTAATTGGCTGACCTGAGCCCATCATTTAGTTTTCTCTTCAAACAGTGGTGCCCAGAGTACAAAACCATCTGAGTATCAAAATGAATAGTTTCTGCAATTGATGGAAGCACCAAATATGCTATAATCCAAGAGATTACAAAAGTATTTTTTTAAAAAATCCCACTTGTCACTTTTGGAGGTTGCAAGGGAACCAATTCATTATTCTGAAAACTGGAAAATAAAAGATAAAATAATATATAATTTTTCCAAAATGATATAATAGGGAAATTGTAATATGAAATATAAATAATAGTTGAAAGATATGTATAGTATGATGCCTTTTGCATAACATGAAAAGGAATAATATATATTATTTATAGATACAAACATATGTAGCAAAGTTTAAAAAATATAAAAGGTGATCACCAACATTTCAGGATAGAAATTATCTCAGGGAAGAGGAGAAGAGAATGAGATCAGGGAGTTTTATACAGAAAACCATATAGTATCTGTAATGTCCTTCTTTGAAAACAATTAGAAAAATTATCTGAAACAAACATTGCAAAATGTTCATATTTGACAAACTTGAGAGATAGCTAGTACAGGGTGTTTCTTGATTATTCTCTCATTATAATTATGCTTGAGGTTTTTTCATTACTTTTAAAATAAATAAATAAAATAAACAATAGACTTTATGACTTCCGTGTCTAGTCCGAGTGCCTGAATGATGGTGGTATCATCGAATGTGACACAGAAGAGAAGAGCAATTGGTTTCTCAGCGGGATAAGGGGTTAAGCTTTGGCTATATTCGTTTAGAGAAACCTAAAGTGTATTTCCATCTTAGACAAAGCAAACTATCCTCATGTCTTTCTTTTGTTTTCTCTTTATTTTTATTTATTTATTTATTTATTTATTTATTTATTTATTTATTTATTTAT
>NW_023270415.1:62584368-62589200 GCF_011800145.1 Mirounga leonina | reverse complement strand
TATTTATTTATTTATTTATTTATTTATTTATTTATTTATTTATTTATATCTTTTATTTTATTATGTTATGTTAATCACCATACATTATATCATTAGTTTTTGATGTAGTGTTCCATGATTCATTGTTTGCGTATAACACCCAGTGCTCCATGCAGTACGTGCCCTCTTTAATACCCATCACCAGGCTAACCCATCCACCTACCCCCTCCGCTCTAGAACTCTCACTTTGTTTCTCAGAGTCCATAGTCTCTCACAGTTCGTCTCCCATTCCGATTTCCAGTGAGCGCTGTGAATTGTGTAAGACTGTTGAATCACAGACCTGTATCTTTTTATTTTAAAATGAACTTTCTAGACTGGGTAGGCATGTCATGAAAATGAATGGCCTCTACTGAGTATGTCTAGATTTTGATAAGAATGTAATATAATGAAGTTTTCCTGAAGACCTGATGGAGACACATGGACAAAATAGAAGGCCAGTTAGATGTGCTCAAGGTTTTACATAGGATTAGTTATAGTTTGGCCCCAAATGGATTAGTATCCAACAATAAATATGTCTCTCACACATAAAATGCATTTTGTTGGAGTTGTTATATTGTAAGCAGTAAGAACAGGTAATGAGCTAATCTTCACAGCAAATAATAGACTGGCATTTATTTAGCATTCTGAGGGCTAGGCTCTCTCAGAAATACTTAGGGTGCATTATTGCCTATTAATAATTATAACCGCCCTTGCAAGTAAGTCTTGTTACCATGCCAATTTCACAACTAAGGGAACTCTGACTCAGACGGGTTAAGTAGCTTGCCAGGGTCATTCAATAGCTCACACACCTACTTACTGCCTTACCTGAAACTTCCCAGGGGCCATGGGAAAAGACAATGTCGCAAGATGGTTATGGGCATGGGGTGTGGGAGTCAGGCCAGACCTGAGTTTGAGTCTGAGGTTGTTTTTTATTAACCCTGTGGGTTTGGGCAGGTACTTAATTTCTCTCATTCTCAATTTGCTCACCAAAACTGGCAAAAATAACAAGTGGTTGATATCACAGGGCTTTCATGAAGACAAATGAGGTGATGCATGCAAAGGCCTCCTTTAGTGTTTAAGACCTTATATTGTTGAATGTATGCTCGGAGATGCTTTAGGATAATACAAAGGAATGACTAATATGAATGATAAGCTATTAGGAAGATAGTTTTACCTGGTACCCTTGGGATTAAATTGTCCCGTTGGCTCCTATATATAGACTAGCTCCAGGTCAATCCACACTATGGATCATAGGCATGTGGTTCATTTTAGAAGGAGCTCTTTTCTACGATGGTGACAAAACAGAGACATGACTTCTTCCTTTCCTTGTTCAGAGTCCAGGAGACTGGAATCCAAGTTCATTTCTACTTTGAGATGAGATAGAGTAACCCTGCTGATGGGTGAAGTTATCACATATTTTTAAATTTTGGACAAGCAATTAACTCACAGTGGATGTCCTGTCAGTGCTGAGCAGGATATGACAGAGCAGATTCAAATGATTACTCAGTGATAAATGTTGCTCTCAGTCAACTTGCCAAGGCTCACTTGGACCCAATAGGAACTGTTAGCAAGGCACCAGGCGACTGGCTCAAAGCTTTGAAAGGCTTTTAAATATCATTTTGCTAATTATAAATGGAAAATACTGTTTATTGTGCAAAATTAAAATTAAAGATTTTCTATGTATATTATAAAAGGAAGGACATTTTCCAGTAACAGGCAGTCCTAGTTACAACCATGTCCTCTTCTACATTTCCTTTGAAATATGCAGTTTCAGGGTGCCTGGGTGGCTCAGTTGGTTAAGCGACTGCCTTCGGCTCAGGTCATGATCCTGGAGTCCCGGGATCGAGTCCCACATCAGGCTCCCTGCTCGGCGGGGAGTCTGCTTCTCCCTCTAACCCTTCCCCCTCTTGCGCTCTCTCTCTCACTCTCTCTCTCTAATAAATAAATTAAAAAACAATCTTTGAAATATGCAGTTTCGTGAAAAAATAGGAATTATTCTGAAAGACAATTTCACAGATATTTTTCATGGCTGCTGTGTATTTTAGCCTTCCTTTTGAAAAGGCTTCTTTCTGTGTCATGCTATGAAATTTAAGTCAACATGAAATAATTTTTTTTTCCTTAGAAAAGCAGGCTTACCTCCTCCGATGCAGCAATTAGCTAATTTAACCCTCAAAGGAAGGACCTGTGGTGGTCACCTTTCATCTGAGATTTCATTCTAGGAGGTGGTATTTCACACACCAATCGTAACATATGAGCTGAACTGAGCACCCCGCCCAGGCCCCCAAACAGCATGGTGCTTTGCTCTGCCTTGTCTTTGGCTTCTTGAATCCAGACAAGAATTCTCCAGATGCAGAGATCAGGAGAGTACCAGAATTTATTTTTTTATAAGGCTCAAGGGATTTTCTCAAAAGTATATTAAAAACATTTTTCGGGGTGCCTGGGTGGCTCAGTCATTAAGCATCTGCTTTCGGCTCAGGTCATGATCCCAGGGTTCTGGGATCGAGCCCCGCGTCGGGCTCCCTTCTCCTCAGGAAGCCTGCTTCTCCCTCTCCCACTCCCTCTGCTTGTGTTCCCTCTCTTGCTGTCTCTCTCTCTGTCAAATAAATAAAATCTTTAAAAAAACAAACAAACATATTTTTCCATAATTCTTTTGTAGTTGCTCAGAACAATTTTGGAAAGCTAGAAATTATCATCTTTATCTTTCAGATGAAAGGCGTATCTTTCTTATTAAGTAAGCATGGCCTCTTCCTCAGGCCATGACCTCACCTTCTGGACAACTGATAGAGGCATTCCAAATCACCTATCAGGTGCCATGGGAGAAATAAGTGGTTTCAGACTTGGTGATGCCTGTAGCGCATGTTTATATAAATCCAGGAATATCTATTTTACCTTCTCGCAAGAAAACTGTGAGGCAAGTAAGTCCATGTATAAATGACATGGGAAAATGTGAAACTTCTGTTGGAGATTTTTGAGAAACAGAAAAAAAAATAAATTACTTAATTTTTAAATTCTCTTGTATTTTAGAGGCTCTTTGAAAGCCTCGTTGTACCTGGAAATAACTACTCTCTGGTGGCAAGTGTGAATCGCGGTCATGTGAGGTCTAAAAAGAAGGTGATAGTGATTGGGAAGTTTGGCTGTTAGGAAGGCTGTTCTTTAAACCTCCACCAAAGCCTGAGTCTCAGACTGCTTCTTGAAAAGAGTCTCTAGACCTGTGACTATCAAGGGAGGAGGATGAGGATGTGGGTGGTATCTCCCATGGGGTTTTGTTTTGTTTTTTAAACTATATATGATCCTGTGTACATGGAGTAAATTGTATTATTGGGGAAAATACAGCTAGACTTCCATGAATAAACTGACTAACTGTATCCAATTGAATCTCTTTCTGAGAACAACTGAAATAGCTGAATCAAGGAAAAGAACTTAAGAACAGAAACATTTGAAGATGGCTGAGAGTTACCAAGACAGCCGGGATTTGTGCACCCAAGATCAGAGAGAAAAAGAAAGGGCTGAAAGCACAAAATTTAGCATCATTTTTCTTTCAAGGCATTTGCAAATTTGAAAGCAGCAGAGAAGTTGAGGAGCCAGGCAGAGATTTTGGCTAAACCAGGGCTGGAAGGACGATCATTGAAATCTGGAGCCCTTCAAGGCTATGCCCCAGCTGTGGGTGAACTAGAAACCCACCAGTCCTCAAAAGACAGGAACCCAGCTTCAAATGTATTCAGTCTCAAAATGGAAACAAAACAAAACAAGATAAAAGACAGCTATCCCCTCTCTCTGTCCTATGTCCTATCAGTATCAGGGAAGAAGTGACCTCTTTTACCCAAGGTCAACCCCTCCTCTAAGGCCTCTCTGTTAGTTATCCTCCCTCTGTCTCCGTTAGTTACCATCACTCTCTTTCCTGCACCAATAGACACGCCATATTGCTTTCTGGTCAACCAGTATTTTTTGTTCCTTTGGCATGCACCATGCCATGAATTGTTTCTTGTGATAGGACTTCACCAAAATGCTTCTCTGAGCAGAATGGACTGGTACTTCAGTTGGACACAGGAGCTTTTGATGGGCTTCCTTTTTTCTTCCCCAGATGATTTTCTTAAACATATTTCAGGAACAATAGAGAATTTATTATGTTCATTAAACACTTTACTTCCTTGTCAAGAATCTTGCTCTTTCCTGGTTTTTTACCACAATGCCAGCCATGCTACATGACAGACCCTCCCAGATAAACCCATGAAACACATGGGCTAGGGGAGCCAAATACACATTTTGGCTGAATGTTAGGTGAGCAGGGGTTAAAATGAATATTCAGTCAAAATTGAAGCTGGAGGCTAATGTCACCTCCTGGAATGAATTTCCAGGACGTAAGAATAAGTATTAAATTTTCCAACTTTTATCATTAAAAATGCTGGTTGTCAAATTTTTAAAGTTTGACATTATTGTACAGGACAATAATTTCTTAGACCTCTCAGCTGAGATCAATATACTCAACCTTTGCTATGTGAAATAGATTCTCACCTTCAATTCAGATCAACAGAAGGTGAATCTATTCTCTGTTGAGCTTCACCATTGTAAGTGCTTTCCTTTTGGAGAGAATTGCAACATACAGAGCACATAAGGGGATTATTTTTTACTTGAAGTCAATTTTGAAAGTCTACCTATATTTGAAAGTGAATATTTAGATATTAATATTTAACCTGGTAACTTGTAACTAATATTGCTCAAATGCTATGAGCATATGGGCATATTACATATATTATATTATATTATATTATATTATATTATATTATATTATATTATATTATATTATATTATATTAT
>NW_023270415.1:62576215-62584358 GCF_011800145.1 Mirounga leonina | reverse complement strand
ATATTATATTATATTATATTATATTATATTATATTATATTATATTATTATATTAATTATTACCCCTGTGGGTATGTAGTTTCTTTTGTTAGCTATGCATCATCTCCATGGCCATTCCTACTCTCCTAGGAAATAGAAAACAGTAGCAATCGTCACTTGACAGATTCATATTACGCATGCACTCTTCTCTGAGACAGGACAGCCTTCAGTCCCTCTTAATGCTTCACTAACCTGCTCACATTGATTTCTTAGTTTATTTTTATTTTTTTAAAAGATTTTATTTATTTATTTGACAGAAAGAGAGAGAGAGAGAGCACAAGCAGGGGAAGCAGCAGGCAGAGGGAGAGGGAGAAGCAGGCTCCCCGCTAAGCAGGGGCTCGATCCCAGGACCCTGGGATCATGACGGACCTGAAGGCAGATGCTTGACTGACTGAGCCACCCAGGTGTCCTTGATTTCTTAGTTTAAACGTCATATTCCTGGGAGTTTAGAAAATCCTCTATATCGATTTGCTAGGGATGCTACAACTAATTACCACCAATGTGGTGGCTTAAAACAACAAAAATTTATTTTCTCACTGTCTGGAGGCTGGAAAAGTGCAATCAAGGTGTTAGAAGGGCCACAGTCCCTACAGAAGCTTCTAGAAGAGAATGCTTCCTTGCTTTTTCCAGCCTCTGGGGGCTCCTGGCATTTCTTGGCTTGTGGCAGCACAACTTCAGTGTCTGCCTTCAGAGCTTCACATCGCTCTCTTTCCTTATCTCTGTGTCATCTCCCTGTTTCTTCTCTTAAAAGGACACTAGTCATTGGATTTAGGGCCCATTCTAAATCCAGGATGGTGATCTCATCTTGTGATCCTTAACTTAGTTATATTTACAAATACCTTATTTCCAAATGCCATGTTCATAGGTACCTGGAGTTAGGACTTGGATACATCTTTTGAAGGAGGCACAATTCAACCCAGTGCATCCTCCGTGTCTAGGGTAAGTGCACTCCCATATGTCACACAAACACTGTGCTTAGCTCCAGAAGAGCACTTTTTATAATATATTTTAATTGCTTTTGCATTCTCTCTAGATCACTGAAGGCAGGAATTGGGTCTTTACATACCTCAATACCTAGTGTGGTGCCTAGCATATAGTAAAATTTCAATAACTATCATGGAATGAAAATCAATAGATAGAAACATCAAGAAGACATATTTCAGGCCAACATAAGGATTTAGGGAAGACATTTGTGTTATCTTAAAGTTGCTTACAGTTTGAGCTGGTTACTTTAGGAACCAAGGAAACAGAGTAATCAAAGTGAGAAAATTGTTCTTTTGCATACAAAAAACACCCTATAATACAATTTTACCATGCAAATATAATCTCCCACACCAAGCTAGTCTGAGTAGGAGAAACTAAAGAGTGAGTTACTTTCCATAATAAGGTAAGACATAATTAAGTGTTTTTAGGTATCAGCCTTGGACATTGTAGGTTGGAAGAGAGAGAGAGAGAGAGAGAGAGGGTGAGGGAGGTAGCAGTGGCAGATCAGAGACTAAGGAGAAGAATGGCCAGTGAGAAACTGACTCTGTGTGTTGAAGATGACTGGTGTCTTCATAACTGTAATATCTAATAATTGCTTTCCTTCTGTGACCCTACCCATGTGCAATAACAAGTTTCCTAAATGGCTTGTAGTAGTTGGGCATGAAATATGGGCAAGGCTATCAGCACCTGGGGCACAATAATGTGACAAATGGACAGCAGCCTCTGGAAGGAAGATAAAAGAACCTGGATGGTGCATTCAATGTGAGCAGGAATCCAGAATCACAGGGTCCAGAAGACCATTGGATCCACAAATCCTCCCCCAGAATATTAGAGGAAAACTAAATTTTTCAAGTATATAAGATGGGGGCTTAAGTCATTTTGCTTTTACCTTAATGAAAATTGATATCCAGAAAGCTTTATATTAGCAACTTAGAGACACTTGAATTGCATAAGTAGGAGCTTTTTAACAGCCTGAAGTATCTTTAGATGAAAAAGCACTGAGTGTTTTGACATCATAGGTGTGTAAACATGATCTAAAAGACTGCTTGTCAGGGACATAGTGTAGGGAATTCATGCTTTTGATTTTTGGTGTCTACCATCCATGATGCTCTATGGAGCAAAGACTTTAAGATTCTAAGGTTCACTGTGATCAATGTAACTTTGTTTTCAGGTTGAATTTTTTTTATATCGTCAACGCTGTACACAGGTAATTTGTGGTGAGTAGGTTCAAACAATTAGAAAGTCCTGTCCTTCCATCTATTTAAATGAGATGTAAGTTTCTATCTCATGTGACCCAAGGTTGTGTTCTGTTCATGTTTGTGTTCTTTCTTACTGCATTTTTTGTTTGTCCTCCAGAGTCTTCAGTGGGTTTGGGATCCACACCTATGGAAGCCTGGGTAGCTATTCCTCCCCACCCCAGCTACCATTCTGCATAAGCTTGTTATAAAAGAGATTCACAGTGTTCTACAAATGCTGGCTAGTATTCAATGCAGATTTGAAATAAAGCTCCAGATGGAGACACCTACATGAATCTACAAGAACGACTAAGGAAAACAAGTAAATGTCACCACCACCTTCTATGTTAAGAGCAGAATGGAAGTTGTAAACATGCTGATGAAAATTGCATCTCGGGGCGCCTGGGTGGCTCAGTCTTTAAGCGTCTGCCTTCGGCTCAGGTCATGATCCCGGACTCCTGGGATTGAGCCCCGCATCAGGCTCCCTGCTCGGCGGGAAGCCTGCTTCTCCCTCTCCCACTCCCCCTGCTTGTGTTTCCTCTCTCGCTGTGTCTCTCTGTCAAATAAATAAAACCTTTAAAAAAAAAAAAAAAAGAAAGTTGCATCTCCACACATTGACATGGTCTGCCCACCACAGCTGCTTTGATTATTGCTGAAAGTTGACATTAGAGACATTTATCAAAGAATCTTAGCAATAGAAGCAAGACAGACAATTTCCTTCAGATGTAGGCCCAGTTATGTTTTTTTATTTGGAATGAAATAAAATTGGATCTTCCTTGTTACACTCTGATATTAGCTGACTGACTACTAAATCATAGGTCATCTCTGAGAGGGCAGGACATTGGTCACTGCTGTATTCTAGCGCCCAGAAAAACATCAGAAATGTAGTAAGAAATTAGAAAATACTTGTAGAATTGGTAAGTGTGCTTACATTCCATAAATCAGGACATCAATTATCAAAAAGGAACTAATTGAAAACTGTGATTGATCACACTAAGAGAGAAACACAATGGGAAGGAGATCTGAACAGTGTGCAAAGGCAGAGAAAGAACAGCACAGGCAGAGAACAAGCTCTGGAAGTCCAGATGAAAGAAAAGACTTCAGGTGTTCTAGGAATTCAAGAGGGGTGGTGTGGTTGGAGCAGAAGGAGTGAGAGGAAATATCAGATAGGAGTAATCAAGAGGCAGATGGTTTGTGGTTCTACACAAATTAACAGTATTCTGCAAATGCTGGTGCAGTAGGCTATCACTGAAGAAAACCCAGGGTGTGCCAGGATCTGATTTAGGTTTTAAAATGTTTATTCTAGTTGGTGTATGAAGAAAACGTTAGACGTGGTTTAGGGGTATTGGGAGGCCAGGTGAGGGATGATTATCAATTAGATTAGGGTAGGAGGCTTTGCAATGCACTTTGGAGGGAAAATGGAACCAATATTTTTATGTATTGGAATCAAGGGAGAGCAGGGCGAAGGAAAGAGAATGGATGAAGAAAAACTTCTCTTCCTTTAACTTAAACAAGTAGTGGTGCCTTCTTTAAATAATTTGTTTATATGGGGCTGTGGGAAATTAAGAGCTTTGCTAGAACTATCTATTAGATGGAGAGGTTAAGTGCATAGCAGATACATGAGCTGGAGCTCAGTAGGGTATGGGTTGGAGGTGCAATTTGGGAGCCACCAGCATCTGGATGGTATTTTAAACCTGGTACTAGATGAGATAACTGGAGGATAAACATATATAGGGAAGAAAAGATAAGCTAGGAATGAGTCCCAAGTCACTCTCTCCAGGAGCCCATCCTATGAGCAGTCTCGGCCACACCACATGGAGGGGTAAATCAATGAGGGTCTAGTCAGGAGACAAAAACCATACCAGTTATCTGAATAGGGAAAATGTAATATAAGTTATTACTATCTAGTAGAGGTGGTCAACTACTAAAAGAAGAAAGTGGATTTGAAGAGATCCTATCACCTCTAGGATAAGAGAAGGAATTTAAGACTAGGAGAGAGTCCCTTCCCCCGGTGCTGAGATTTGAACATTTTAGAAGAGGTAGTGACTAGCCAGAAACAGGCAGCTTGCAAGTAGCGAAAAGGTGAGAGAGGGGTGTTGAGGAGGGAGCTGGAGCTGCCCAGAGGAGGGCCTGGTGGGGAGCGCATGGCCTGAGGGTAAAACAGAGTTACAACAGAAGCTGCCTACTGCAATTACCCAAATGGTTGCATCTGGAGCTGGACTGCAAAGACCACCAGACTCCCATGCAGCATGATAACAACTGAGGATCACGACCCTGAAGAGAAATGTCTTCCCGCCACAATCACTGAGGGATACCAGTGTCACCCAGAGTCCTCTATGAAAAGCCTGACATTTCACCAGCTGGAAATGAAGAATTGTTGGCAGGGTCCAGTTGCAGTATCCCCAAAAAAGGGGAGAAAAAGGTAGATTTAGAGCTGAAAGACAACACATTTAACACTGGCATGAGAAGCCATGTGTAGACGCTCCAGGACATAACCCCAGCTGAACCCCCAGCTGACAGATGACAGGAAGCACCAACCATGTAAACGACCTGTCATATTGGCTCACCCCAGTTAAGCATTCAGATGACGGGAGCCCCAGCAGACATCTGAGTGTATCTGCCAAAGAGACTGTGGGTGAGAAACATCAAACTAGAATGATAACAATGGAGGATCACGACCCTGAAGAGAAATGTCTTCCCACCACTATCACAATCCAGAACCATGAGAGACAGTAAGTTGTTTTCAGTCAGTAAGTCTTGGCGTATTTGTTATACAGGAATAGATAACTGGCACGAGGGGAGGTGCTAACGGTAGAGAAGGCTGCTGAAAGGCCATTTGATATGAAGACTCACCAGAAGTGTTCATTCAGTTTCACAACATGACATAAAGAAGTGGAGGGACAGGGGTGCCTGGGTGGCTCAGTTGGTTAAGCATCTGCCTTTGTCTCAGGTCATGATCCCAGGGTCCTGAGATCGAGCCCTGTGTCAGGCTCCTTGCTCACTGGGGAGCCTGCTTCTCCCTCTCCCTCTGCTCCCCCACTCTTGCTCTCTCTCTTGCTCATTCTCTATCTCAAATACATAAATAAAAATCTTAAAAAAAAAAAGAAGTGGAGGAACAGAAATAGGCAGACAGGGAAAGAACGGGGGTTGGGCGGGGTGGGGCGGGTCAGGAACTACACTGCTGGGAGAAAAGAATGCATACTTTCTTTTTATGTCATTACCTTGTCTTATTGCTGTCCCACGCCTCGGACACTTCTGGATGAAGGTGACCCACCTTTCCCCATCTGACATTTCCAGGAGACTCTTTCCTGGCATAAGTCACCAGCCTCTTCTTCTCAACCCACACTTATGTTAGGCAACCTTTTGTCTCCCATGGTTTGTCACGGCAACAATATGCTTATAACCTCAAAATCCATACCCGCAGCATCAGCTTTTTCCTGAGTTTTGGACACATATATCCAACTCCCCATTTAACATTTACACTTGCTTCTTCCAGATTCATTCTATCTTTTAGCATTTCCTGAATTTTCCCTTTTATCTCCACTTACACTATCATTACCTAGATCTGAAATACTTTTGTCTCTTGTCTGTCCTGCCTCACTAAGCTCCCAAGTGGTCTTTTCATAGCCCCTATTACCTCACTTGTAACCAGTCTGCACACAGTCTGCCAGGGTCATCTTTAGGAGTTGCAAACACAGATTTGTTGCAGCTCTGTTAAAAGCTCTGAAGTGACTTTTTATTGCTCTCCTGGTCAATATTAACGGTTCTGATACGTTCTGATATGGCCTGCAAGATTTTCCCTTTATGATCTCCTCAGCCTCATGATTTCTTGGTTCTTTATATCCCTGATTTATCTTTATACACTAGCATCCTTTCAGCTCTTTCAGCTTTTTCTCGCCTGAGACACTTGTAGATCAGACCAGTTGCCTAATCCAGACTAGGTTAGGTGCATTTATTCCTCTATAGAGTGAACCGCTCTTCTCCATTTATGAACTCACAGTGATTTCAATGACTTATATTATCACTTGCCTTCTCTCTTCCACTGAAAATTTTATTAGGACTGGGAACATGCTTGTATTAGCCTGTACTGTATCTCTAGCGCTTACTACAGTACCTAGTGCCGAATATGGAATTAAAGATTAATTGCTGAGTTTTTAAACAAAAAAGGACCTAAAATTATGAGAATTTAACTTTTATCATCAGGTTGCTATTTCAGACTGTACCCATTGAAATGAAAATTCCATCTTGATGAAGTCCCAATAGTTCATTTTTGCCCTTGGTTCCCTTGTCTTTGGCGATGTTTCTAGGAAGGAGTTGCCATGGCTGAGGTCGAAGAGGTTGCTGCCTGTGTTCTCCTCAAGGATTTTGATGGACTCCTGTCTCACATTGAGGTCTTTCAACCTTTCAACATTTTGAGTCTATTTCTGTGTGTGGTGTAAGGAAATGGCCCAGTTTCAATCTTCTGCAGTGGCTGTCCAATTTTCCCAACACCGTTTGTTGAAGAGACTGTCTTTTTTCCATTGGACATTCTTTCCTGCTTTGTCGAAGATGAGTTGACCACAGAGTTGAGGGTCCATTTCTGGGCTCTCTATTCTGTTCCATTGATCTATGTGTCTGTTTTTGTGCCAGTACCATACTGTCTTGATGATGACAGCTTTGTAATAGAGCTTGAAGTCCGGAATTGTGATGCTGCCAGCTTTGCTTTTCTTTTTCAACATTCCTCTGGCTATTCGGGGTCTTTTCTGGTTCCATACAAATTTTAGGACTATTTGTTCCATTTCTTTGAAAAAAGTGGATGGTATTTTGATAGGGATTGCACTGAATGTGTAGATTGCTCTAAGTAGCATTGACATCTTCACAATATTTGTTCTTCCAATCCATGAGCATAAGAAGCTTTTGCACAGCAAAAGAAACAGTCAACAAAACCAAAAGACAACTGACAGAATGGGAGAAGATATTTGCAAATGACATATCAGATAAAGGGCTAGGATCCAAAATCTATAAAGAACTTATTAAACTCAACACCCAAAGAACAAATGATCCAATCAAGAAATGAGCAGAAGACATGAACAGACATTTTTCCAAAGAAGACATCCAAATGGCCAACAGACACATGAAAAAGTGTTCAACATCGCTCGGCATCAGGGAAATCCAAATCAAAACCTCAATGAGATACCACCTCACACCAGTCAGAATGGCTAAAATTAACAAGTCAGGAAATGACAGATGTTGGCAGGGATGCAGAGAAAGGGGAACCCTCCTACACTGTTGGTGGGAATGCAAGCTATGCAGCAACTCTGGAAAACAGTATGGAGGTTCCTCAAAAAGTTGAAAATAGAGCTACCACATGACTCAGCAATTGCACTACTGGGTATTTACCCTAAAGATACAAATGTAGGGATCTGAAGGGGTATGTGCACCCCGATGTTTATAGCAGCAATGTCCACAATAGCCAAACTAGGGAAAGAGCCAAGATGTCCATCAACAGATGAATGGATAAAGAAGATGTGGTGTATATATACAATGGAATATTATGCAGCCATCAAAAGGAATGAAATCTTGCCATTTGCAATGACGTGGATGGAACTGGAGGGTATTATGCTGAGTGAAATAAGTCAATCAGAGAAAGACATGTATCATATGACCTCACTGATATGAGGAATTCTTAATCTTAGGAAGGTTGCTGGAGTGGTGGGGGGTGGGAGGGTTGAGGTGGCTGGGTGATAGACACTGGGGAGGGTATGTGCTATGGTGAGTGCTGCAAATTGTGTAAGACTGTTGAATCACAGACCTGTACCTCTAAACAAAAAATACATTATATGTTAAAAAAAAAAGAAGGAGAAGAAGAAGAAGAAGAAGAAGAAGAAGAAGAAGAAGAAGAAGAAG
>NW_023270415.1:62464345-62576205 GCF_011800145.1 Mirounga leonina | reverse complement strand
AGAAGAAGAAGAAGAAGAAGAAGAAGAAGAAGAAGAAGAAGAAGAAGAAGAAGCAGCAGCAGCAGCTAGCAGGAAGGGAAAAAGGAAGGGGGGGAAATCGGAGGGGGAGATGAGCCATGAGAGACTATGGACTCTGAGAAACAAACTGAGGGTTCCAGAGGGGAGGGGAGTGAAGGGATGGGTTAGCTTGGTGATGAGTATTAAAGAGGGCATGTATTGAATGGAGCACTGGGTGTTATACGCAAACAATGAATCATGGAACACTACATCGAAAACTAATGATGTAATGTATGGTGATTAACATAACATAATAATAAAAAAAAAGTGATCCATATAAAAAAAAAAAGAAAGAAATGAAAATTCCATTTAGTTCCTAAATGGGCATGAAGAATTCTATTTACACCAAGTATTAGGAGAGTTTGAAAATACCATCTTTGGTAAAAAAAAGAATACAAATAACAATGTGAATCTTCTTCCCCTTTGGCCTCACTGAAACAATATTGTACTCTTATTAAATGTAGAAAGAACAAGGGAAACAGAAAAATTATCATTAGGCAAAATTGACAGCAGTAATTTTTTGCAGATAAGAAACCTTGATAAGTGCTAAAATTAGTGGGCAAAAGTACATGATTAAAATGATATTTGTATGAAAAGAAGCCATACATTATATGTCACCAGATAGATGCAAATTAAAACAACAATGAGATACCACTGCCTATTAGAATGCCCCAAATCTGGAACACTTGACAACACCAAATGCTGGTGAGGATGTGGAGCAACCAGAACTCTCATTCATTCCTGGTAGGAATACAAAATGGTACACTTTGGAAGATAGTATGGCAACTTCTTATAAAACTAAACATACTATATGATCCAGCAATCTCCTTTCCTAGTATTTACCCAAAGGGCTTGAAAACTTATGTCTAAGTAAAACCTGTACATGAATGTTTATAGCAACTTGATTCATAATTGCCAAAATTTGAGAGCAACCAAAATGTCCTCCAGTGGGTGAATGGATAAACTGTGGTACATCCAGAAAATGGAATGTTATTTGTGCTGAGAAGAAATGAGCTATCAAGCCATGAAAAAACATGGAGGATCATTAAATGCATATTAGTAAGTGAAAGAAGCCAATCTGAAAAAGCTACGTATTGTATGATTCCAACTATATGCATTCTGGAAAAGGCAAGCCTGTGGAGACAATAAAAAGAGCAGTGGTTGTCAGGGGTTGGGTTGCAGAGGGATGAATAGGTGAGGAACAATGGATTTTTAAGGCAGTGAAAATAGTCTGTATAATACTATAATGATAGATAAATGTCATTATATTTTTGTCCAAACCCAGAGAATGTACACCACCAAGAGTGAACCCTAATGTATAGACTTTGTAATTAGTGTGTGTCACTGTAGTTTCATTAATTGTAACAAATCCTGCTCTGTATCACTCTGGTGAGGGATATGGACAATGGGAGAGGTTATGCATGGGTGGGAGCAGGGGGATATGGGACATCTCTACCTTCTCCTCTAAACTGTGACCCTAAAATTGCACTAAACACATAAAGTTGTTTTGCTCTTTTTTTTTTTAAGAAAAGGATATTTGTATTATCTCAGAGTCTTTCTTCATAATCTATTGATAAATTACAGTGGTGGAAACAGTAACTTTATAGTGAAGAACTCCAACAGATACCATGTTAACCAGTGACCAAAGTTTACATATCAGACATATCAACATGCTGTGATGCACTGAGAAGGGCCCAGCATTGCTTCTGTGATATCCTTGCCCGATTTCTTATGTCTAACATGAGGAGATATCAGACAAACCCAAACTGAAGGATATTCCACAAAATAAATGACTGGTATTCTTTGAAAATGACAAGGTAGTAAAAGAAAAGACTCATGAACTGTCACTGATTGGAGAAGACCTCTGTGGAGACATGACAATGAAATTCAACGTAGGATCCTAAATTGGATCCTCCTGCAGAAAAAGGACACAAGGGGAAAACCAGGGAAATTTGAATGAAGTCTGTAGGTTAGTTAAGGGTATTGTATCGATGTTAATTTCCTGGTTTCAATAATCGTACTATTGTTACGTAACATGTTAACATTAGGGGAAGTCTGGTGAACAGTATATGGGAATTTGCTTTACTATTTTTTGCAACTATTCTGTAAATCTAAAGTTATTTCAAAATAAGAAGTTAAAAAAATACATGCTTAATCTTTTTAACTGGACTGATGAACAAGATCTTTTTGCTTGACATCTTCAAACACCTTTCATCTCTTTAAGATTCTCTATGTTAGAATTTTTCCCTTTCCTAGTTTAGATTTTCAACTCAAGTACACTCATTTTCCTTTTCTAACTTGCTTCTTCCTGCCCTGATGATCAGCTACTCATTTTTCAATTGTCCTCTAATTTATACTCTACAGAGACGTCCTCCCGATTCATATACAACCAATTTCCTGCTACGTGGAGATACCAAGCCTCCCCGTTATCCTCACCCTAAGTACACCAAAGTGCCTATGGGTGAAATCACCCATAGCCTTAGATGGTGATTTATCTATCTTTACCCTTGTATGGGAGGTTTTTAAAAATAATAATATCAAATTCGTAATCTCGAAATTTCAATCCCAAGAACAAAACAAGCCCAGGCTGGTATCCTGACCTTTTATATGGCAGCTTTCACCAAGGAATGCAAAGCATTTTATGGCATTGAATTGTGTAATTAGGCCTGGCACGTTGGGCAAGTACTGTGAGGCTTATTTTTATGAAGGGATAAAATACTGAGCTCAGAACTTGACTGCTTCATCCAACACAAACTGGCAGCAAGAGAGACAGTGGGTCTGCCTTCTGACCTTCATTTTCCTGCCTTCCTTTAGCATTCCAATCACTCTTCCTTTTTTGAGATTTCTTATCTGCAGGTTGATAGACCAGAGGCTAATGATTCTGAGAAGTCAGCAGAGAGGTCTGCTGCTGTTGCAGGAGAGATGAAGGTAGGTTATGGCTTTGTTGGTCACCAGTCCCTCTACTCAGAAAGTAGGTTTTCCATTCATGTTTGCAAGCCGTTTGTTCTTGTTCTCAAGGAGACAGGCTGTTTTTCTTTTCTCTTCTTTGGTGAAGTGCACTACATTATAGGCACTACTTCAAAGGGAATACTTGGATCTGGCTATGCTGAAAAATCCCTAGTAAACTGCCATAAATTTAAAACTTTTCAGGACAGTCAATATTTTTCAAATGCTAAAGATAGGAAATGTGGCAATTTAAAAAAATTCAGCAAATGTATTCTCCAAGGAGAACACTGCCTTCTTCTCACTCCTGGCCCTTGGCTTATTTTAAAGGAATCTTCCTTATCTTAAAAATGTTGACCATAGAAGTGAGCCAGTAGGAGCTAGCTCCCAGATTGGAGATACGGATATCTAGAGTGGGAACCCTGGGATTCACATCTGAATAGATGTATCTTTGTTCATTTCATATCAGTTGGGTATACTGAACTCTTTTAAGAAAACATTAGTGTACCAAGGATTCTGAGACTGCAGATACTGTAACCTAATAACTCCAAGGCAAATAACTTCTAATTTTCAAATAGAGGGTTAACATTTCTCTCCACCAGAACAAACTGTATAAGAATAAAGAAAATCTATCAGACGATCATTGCAGAGATGTAGTTTCTTAAATCCAGACCAACTGGACTAGGATTGAGTAAGAGTCACCCAGCAACCTTGTTAAAAACACAGACTCTTTAGCCCCAATATCTGATATCCCAATTCAGTGATTCAGATGTATAGCCAGGCAAGGAAACCATTACGTTGAAGGAAAGGAAAATTGAATCATGCTGGCAGTTTATAAGTTTGGAAAATAACTTATATTTTATGCTTTCATTTATCCATTCATCTATCTGTCCACTCAACATGTGTGTTTAAATCTCTGTCTATAAATGCCTGCTATATAGTAGGAATGGAACTATGTGCTAGGTGCTTAATTACAGTGAAAGAGCATCCAATCAGAGGGAAAGATGTACAAGGAAATAGGTGTGTCTGTGGTCTATTAAATATAATGCTAGAGGTGTGCACATGATGAAATGGAACCAATAAAAACATCACCGACTCTAGCTTTGAGGAGTTGGGGAAATTTTCATAGAGGAAATAAACTCTGATCTGGGTTCTAAAGAATAGCTAGGTGAAGAAAAATTGGTGAAGAGAGATGAGATAATGAGAAAGTGTGTGTTAAGACCCCAGAAGTGAAAGGAACACAATGCAGAGATTTCCAGTAGTTTAGTATGGCAAGGGTAGAAGAAGGCCATGGGGAAATTGGTAAAGGGTGAGATAGGAAAGTTATGAACAGGTCATTGAAAGTCTCTATAGTAAAAGAGCACATGTCCCTATGTACCTGGGACAGTCCTTGTTTATGCCTCTTGTCCCAGATTAATTTTAATAGCTTCTCCTTCACTTTCAAAAGAAGATACATTTTTGGTTGGATGATACATTGTATGGCTGACCCACTTAAAGCCATTGCTGGGTCTGGCTTTTTGGTCAGAGGAAGACATATTGTCTTTGAAGGGTTTCAGCAGGAGAGTGTGTTGATCTGATTTCTGGTTTGATAAGTTCACCTGGCTGCAACACAGAGAATAGATTGTAGCAGGACAGAATTGGAATTAGAGATATTGTTTGATGGGCAATTGTAGGAATCCTGGCAAGAGATGATAGTGGGTTGAACAAGATGGTGGTGGTGGGTGTGAGGAGAAAGGGATAGATTCCTCTAATACCAAGAATCAAACTGGGCTTAGCACTTAACATGTTATCATGGGTAAGTTACTTAATTTTTTCCCTTTCATTTGAATAAGGGGTCATAACAATTCCTCTTGGGATTCTCCTAAGACATAATAGAGCACATTGTTGAGAGCACTCAGTACCCATCCTGTGAGGCCCTCAATAATTGTTTTCCCCTTTTCTGCCAACCAAGGCCCTTGTCTCCATAGCACACTTCCCAGGCCCACCTCTGGTGGTCTGTTCTCCATTCTCCCAAATTAGGTGGCATTAATTCTATTCTCAGTTTCCTGGTGCCTCTACCCCTACTTCTCATTCCCTGAATGCCCAGATACAAGGTGGATGTCTCCGAGAATAGCTTAATTTTGTTGGAAGATGTGCTTAAGATTTATAGTTGCTTGAACATTGCACATATCCATTAAAACAATGACAGCAACAAAGACTCCATCATGCTTTAACCTGAAAACATATGCATTGAAGGCTACACACGTAAGCAGTGAGACCTATGGACATGGTAGCTGTGCCCCCAGGATTTTCTAAAAAAGTTCAGTCATCTGTCCTGTGTTTTGGGTTTAGAAAATAAGGTGTCTTGGTGTCTTTGAAGAAAGATGGCCATTTTTTTTTTGAATCAGGTTCACCCTCCACTATAGAACACTTCTTCCTTTTCTTTTTCTCATTTTCTCTACCTGTTCTTCCCTTCCTTCATTTCTTGTCTATGTCTTTCCCTTTTTCTCACTCTCCCCTTCCTCTGCTGTATATGTTTGTCTCTAATGATACCACTGGGGACCTTAACCTCTGTAGTTTGGCTTCAAGGCTGTTTATAACCCTGTTTCTCTCCACCAAGTTAGACCCTTTGTGCAGGTCAGTTTTCTTTCCTGAAGTATGGCATACTTTCCTCCTTGTCATTGTTTACGAGAAGACTTCATCCATCAAAACTTTGTGTCTGAGTTGGCTCTGCTGAGCTGAATTTCCATCTTCTCCAAGAAGCACTTTCATTTTCTACTGCAGCCTGGGAGTTGGTGTCCTTCTTTTCCACCTGCTCCCAATTCCTTCAGCACCAATGATCTGAATCTGCACTCTTATCAAACTTGTTATGTGTGCATGTCTGATCTTACCAACTAGATTGACAGTTCCTGGTCAGGAGATTTTTGTCTTACATACTCTTATGTCACCCACCAAACCGGCATGAACTTTACACACAGTAAGTTATAGCTTTTTAATTATATGAGAAGTGTAGAGAAAAACTCCTTGTGATCTCCTTTCACAAAACTAGGCTTTTCTTTTCACTTGGCTTCCACACACCATGAGTGTTCTTATCTCTAAGTAGCAATCTGTGGTCTTGTCATCAGAATTCCTGGTTTGGGAATTTGGGAAACTTAGGCTTTCACATAGAAAATGGGGATATGAGTGGTTCAGTTGGTTAAGTGGCTGACTCTTGATTTTAGCTCAAGTCATGGTCTTAGGGTTGTGAGATCAAGCCCTGTGTTGGGCTCCATGCTCAGCAGGGACTCTGCTTAAGATTATCTCTCTCCCTCTTCCCCCCACCCCTGCTCATGCACACATGCACTCTCTCTCTCTCAAATAAATAAATGGATCTTAAAAAAAAAAAGAAAATGGGGATATGAAATGTCTACTATGCCTGTCTTCTGAGTTGTCATAAGGTTAAATGAAACAACATATTATGGTTTCTGTTTAACTTATTTTGTGAGTACACATAGATAGATCAGTTAACATATTATTTTAAATAACTGACCTTACCATGGACGATATCCAGTCTGACACCTTTCCTGTTTTTCATCAATACTGAGTCACTTCTCCTCTGGGCAGTTGGTGTCTGTCCTTAAACTTAGGGGTAAACTGTACTCCTTGTTCATCTCTAAGAGAAAGTCCAAGGTGAAAAAAATCATAGACCTCATTCTAGTACTCCAGAAATCTGGATATTTGATTTTTCCTAATTTGTAGAGAGAGTTAAGCAGTGTATGGTCATTGGTGGAACACTTCATGAAGTATCCATCTTTTTAGATTAGGCTGTGGATCATGAAGTCATGGTGCATGTTGCTTTTCTTAAAGGAAGCTAAACAAGTAGAGAGAAGCCTTCTTCTTCAACCTTATCTAGGATAGCTAATATTTGAGCACATTAACCTTCCCCCTCTATAAATAATCCTTTAGGTGAAGGAGCATATTTGTATAATTTCATCCTTCATTCCTTCACCCTCTCATTCATTCCACAAATATTTATTATTTGTACACGATGTGGCAGGTACTATTCATGGCTCTGGTGATACAGCAGTAATCAAACAAAAAAATTATCCCTGCACTTAGGTGCTTATAGGGAGAGACAGATGAAAAGAGTAAATAAATAGGATATATACAATCATCGTAACAGCTATGAAAGAAGTTAATAGGGTGATATAAGAAAGAATAATGAGGTGTGGAGATAGGATGAACAGTGAAGGTCCCTCTGAGAATATCACATGGACCAATTTACAAGGAGCCATCAAAAGAGTCTTCCAGGCAGAGGGAATAGCTAATACAAAGGCCCCGAGGTATGAAAGAGTTTGACAAGTTCAAGATACAGAAAGCAGTGTGATATATAGCTAAAAATGAATAAGAAAGAAGAGAGTGGCATAGAGTCAAGTTGGAGAAGCAGGTGGCCAAAGCCAGGAATGAGAATAGAAATGAATAGGCAGGTGATTTGGAAACTGAATAAGTGGAGTGAAGTCTCCTTCCAAAAGAAAATTGACCTAATCAATTACTGTTGGTGTCATTAAGCAACCACGTCCTTTTCTCCTAAACCTGAGAGTGCCTTGTGACTCTGGCTTGTCTCATCTGAGCAGTGGTATATGAGCTGTCTTCTCCATTGATTTTACACAGGAAAACCCCCTGTTTGGTAGGCCATGGGAAGATATTTTCCATATGCAAATGAAATAATTATTCAATATAAAGGGCCTAATTTAGCATAGACCAAGATGTTAAATATTATCCATTCTCCCATGGGCTTTTTTAAGAAATCAAAGTTTCCCTTTGGTTTATAAACTCATGTGGATTTGAAAGCAAATTTAATCTGGAAGTTTCTGATTCATTTACATTTAGCTCATTACCATGCCGTTCTTTGACAGTGGTTTGAAGTTTAAGAAGCCTCTTAAGACTTATTTGTCTTAAAAAACCCTTTTGACTCTTCTTGTTTTTAAGAACAAGAGATAACGATTTTATAAACACAAATAAATGGAAAAGCCCAATGCCAGAGCTCAGTTGGCAACATGAAAAGTTATGATGTCTATGTCAGTTTCAAATTAACCAAATGGAGTCACACACCCAGCATAAAATGAGAACATCAGACATGCTATCTTTGATGTAGAGTAGACACTGTAGGGTATTATGGAGTCCCAAGAGTTTCACTCTGCCTGTTTCCTCACTTCACCTCAATTCAGCAAGTTATTGAATTTCAGAGATTCCAGAAATACCAGACCTTTAGAAAAAAAATCATCAAACCACACACAGACGTGTTTGAGGAGACTTTATAAAAGGTCATTTTATGTGTTAAGGCATTTTGGGTTGCAAGTGACAGATAATCCACTCAGAGTGGGCTTAGACAAAAGAAGAAATTAATTGGTTTATGTGACTGAAAAAAATCAGAGGTAAAGGGGGCTTTAGGCATGGGAGAATTTAGAAACTCAATGTCATCAGAACACTCTGTCTTCTGCCTCTAAGCTTTTGGCTTCCCTTCTTGGCTTCACAAGATCGAGATTGTAGGATGGCTCTAAATAACCCCAGGCTATGTGCGCCCAGGTGCCATTGAAGTCCAACTGGGATTAATGAGATGCATATATGCCCTTCTCTTGGTAATTGTTCCAAAGCTCCCCAGATCTCTGATTGGGTTGGGAGTATGATTTTTTGATTGGCCTGGCTCCAGTTATGTGTTATCCATGGAACAAGGGATTTGAGTGAATTTTGCTTGAAACACAGCAATAGAGATGGGGGGAGTGATATTCCAGAGGAAAATTGGGGAGTAAAATAAACAACCCAAAAAACCAACAAAGCCAAACACAAATGTCCACTCTATAACCTACTGCACCCGTTCATCTGATGTTTGATTCCCTTGAGCTGGTAAAGTGAATTAGCAGGCTGGATTGAAGTCCTCGCTTTGTCATAAATTACCCAGGTGATGTGGCCAAGTCCCTTCAGTTCTCTGCCCCTCAGTATCCTCGTTTCTAAAAGGAGGGGACTAAACATAATGCTCTCTCTGAGTTTTCTTCCAGCTCTGAAATGGTAATGATCCCAAGCTTGCCAAATAAGAATGGGACGATTCTCCTGGCCTAAGATTTCATGGAAACGAAAACGGAAGCAGGCCCAGGTGCAGGGCAGAAAAGGGAGCCAGCAGACCCTGGGCCATAGAGCGAAGGAAGCAAAGAGAATGCTCAAGGGAGTGAGGTCAACTCTAGGACAGGACATCTCTCTGCAAGCTGAGGAGCACCCTCCAGTCTCTGCTGAGTACTCGGAGTGAGTGCACTGAAGCAGTGGTGAGAGTTGCCATAGAGAGGGATAAATAGACTGTTGTTTAGTGCAATAACTTGATTTCTGCCAGAAAGTTTCACACTCAAAATAAATATTATATATGGCTCCCATCAGAAGTATCTAATCTAGAAAGCAAAAAAATGTATATTTTCTGAGGTGTTTTAATAAACTGCTTTAATTCTAGATGTCCATATCTCACATCTAAAGCCTGTGAAGTCATACGTGTTCTGGACTTCAATTTGGTGGTGGTGGGGGGGGAGATTTTAAGAAGCAAAGAACATGTACCGTATACGGTATTACCCTAAGTGGGGTACAGTGCAGCACCCCATAATCATCTACATCAATATTTCTGCAGTAAAACATGAATATTCATACTGAGAGATAAATAAAGACCAAAATAGTCTCCTATTAATTCAGGTCAGATTTTTGAAAACAAAACAAAACAAACTTGGTTTCCAGAGCTTTTTGGAGTTTAAAGTTGTGGGTAAAGAACTATGGACCTATAGGTATCAGAGCTGATTGAGATTATTTTGGATAAGACAAAGGAAAGATGTGGAATTTGGAATGTCAATGAATAAATTAAATTGTTTTTCTTAATGTCAAGGGACATAAAATTTACTTCCTTGTTTTCTCTCCCTGGGCCTAGTCTCTAGTAGGTATTCAGTAATTATTTATGACATAAATACTTTCTACTCACTTTTGGCTGCTTGGCTGCTTCTCATTATTGCTCCAACCTCTTTACTGAATGGCCAACATCAAGTTCATTGCCTCTAGAGCATTTGATCCTTTGGTCACTCTTCCTAGGTGTCTCTTTCACTGACTTGTATCAAGCCACATTGTATCTAAATCTCTGGATGGTCCTCATTGGTTTCCTTTTTGGGCTGTTTTTCCTCCCTCTACCTTTATGTGCCAGTGTTCCCCTTCCCTTTTTCCTCTGCACATTTCTCAACCGGGAGCTAATAGACATCACCTAGCAGGCATCACATACCATTTGTAGGCTCACAACTCCAAAGCTGTAGCTCTCTGTAGCTTATACAGTTCTTCTGAGATCAGGACTTGTGGTTGGCAAGGCATTTCCAAATTCAAATGTGCTAATGAGCTTCAAATAGAATTTATTACTTCCCCTTTCCCCAACCTCACACCCATAGATTACTCTAGTGAAATATACCACCCTTCATTCAGGTGCTCGAGACAGAATCCGGAGAGTTAGCAAGTTCTATCCATTATACCTAGTTTATATCTTCCCTATGCATTTCTTTTTCTCCCTCATTTACTCTGACACTATCTTATTCTAAACTTCATCATCGCTTACCTGGATTACTCAATGGCCTCCTCCTAACTCAATTCTCTGTTTCAGTTACCATGTCCTACAATCCACTTATTTCATCAGTATTAGAGAAATCTTTCTCAAGCAAATAATCTGATCAAATTATGCCTCTGCATCAAATCTTGTGGCTTTCCTCACCCTCAAGGTAAAGTCCAAACTTCTTTATATAGATACTATACTCCAGGTGACCTAACCTCTAATTTCTAGACTCACTTTTGGCTCCCACACTGTGCCCCAATCATAGGAACTATTTGTAGCTCTCCCAACACACTCAAGCCATTTTACCTTTTGCTCCTTGCACGTGGTATCCTCACTTTCTAAAACTGCTCATCCCCTCAAGTGCCTAATTAACTTACATTTATGATTCAGACTCCGGTTAGACACCTGCTCCTTCAGGAAGTTATTCCAGTCATGCCCACCTGGGATTAGTGTCCTCTCTGCACACCTATAGCGCTCTGCTTATATTATATAACATGTTTTCCAATGTCTGTTTTCTTTCATAAGACTGTTAGCAGAGGCCAAGAAATTCTTATCTTCATTGCCTAAAAAACTGCCTGACCCATAATATCTCACACATTAAGGCTCCTATAAAGCATTCAATAGGGTTTGTTTCTGCTTTTTGCTTTTTTACTGTGCTGAAATGTTAAATATTGGCACATTAACTCTAGGAAATGCTTTTTAAATTTTTGCATGATTCAAACAACTAGCATATCATTCAGGATAAGTGAGGTTCTTCTGCAGTTACAATCTTTAATCTCAGAGGTCATATGGCCTCAACTCATCACATGGGCCCCAAGCAGGGCAAGCCTACCATGTACACAGAATCATGGAACACCTGGGATATCTGAGGACTGGCAGGATTTTAAATATGAAGACTTTTTGTTTGTTTTTCCTTATTTAGAACATCACATTTATGAGTAAAAGCATAGAGCTTAGCATCAGTTTGATTTTTAAAAAGCAACTTCTTGATCACTAGGAATTTATTTCATTCATCTTCTCCTACCATCAGCACCCGAAGTTTTGGTTCTCTCAGTCTCTCAGTCCTGATAATTTCTCTGAGCACCACACACCTAAGGGAATCCTTCTTTCCTTCCTTCCTCTCCCTACTCCTCTTACCCTGACCACCATCTCCCTGATTATAGATAGATTATAGCACTAGCCTGCAGGATATCTCATCTCTCCTCTTTCAAGCTGTCCTTACACATTGCAGCTAGAATAATCCTACTAAAACACTCCTTTGTGTTTCATCAGAGCTTACAGAATAAAATAGTAAACCTATAGCTTATCACCCAAGGCCTGTTATAATTTGTTCCTGACCTCCACTGTGACCTCATTTCTTCATTATCTTCCACAAAAGCCTTTGGCTTATGCAAAGGGGCCCTCCTTGAGCCTTCTCTTTCTTATCTGCCTGGTATAATAACGATAGTCCTTATCTCCTAGGGTTGTCGGGAAGATGGAACGAAACAATATGAGAAAGGCTTCGAGCGCACTGCCCTGACATACAATCAGCTCATGATATTGTGGCACATGGTTACAAATATGTTTCATACCTTTCTAACACTCTCATTAGCAATCTCTCATTAATTATCAGCACCAATGTAGCATGCCAGTGCCATCCTTCATTCTTTAGGATTCCCTGAGAATAAAGAGTATTCTAACAAACACACATATGCTAGTCATTCATATTGAAAAACTAGATACTTATAATTCAGTTCTTTGCAATAAATAATCCTGGTTTGTATCATGCAGATGATGGCATGCACTTACATAGTCCCTGGTCTTGCTGAGTTTCACTGTGACTTCCAACAGTTAAACAGCCAGTCAAAGGTGTTATTATATTTTGAAGACGGAAGAATCTGCTTTTTTTAGTGGCCAGGGTGTGTTAATAATCTGCTGTGCTTTGTAGTAGTAAAGGTGGTCAAAAATTGTTATATTACCCACTAGTGCACTTGTTGAGCACTGGGATGATAGGGTCCCTTATAAATGTACCGTTCTTTAAATTGCCTAAAATAGGGCTCTACAGATGATGCCATACTGAAGCAAGAGCCCTAGACAAGGAGTCTGAAAATCTGTCCTCTGAGATCTCTTAAGAACGAATGGTATGACCTGTTAATATCAGTTTCTCAGTAGAATGTGAGTAATATCTGCTTTCTTAGACGATTCTTGTAAATAACAAATTACACTTATCAACATGTTTTGTTCAATTGATAGTTTGATTTCTTCATGCAATTTACATATATAAAACATAATGTAATATGCAAAGCATGTAAGAAAGACTTTCATTATGTGTGTGGTATTTGTTGAAACATTCTTCTTTAAGACCAAACTGGGTTCCTTTCTAAGAGGTAACTATTGCACATATTCAGAGTCAACTACAAGGACTAAAAACTCTGTTTGCTATTTTTTCTTATTACTTTTGGTGCTGATATTCTTGAAGAGAAGGAAGACAGAGAGAAGAAAGAGGTTTTATATAAAAGAAGGAAACGAAAAATAATGACTGGTGAATGAAAGCAAAAATTAATTTTTCTCAACACTGAAAACAGGGTTGTTACTTTTCTTTTCAAATTTTTATTTAAATTCTAGTTAGTTAACATACAGTGCAATATTGGTTTTGGGAGAATTCAGTAATTCATCACTTACATATAACACTCAGTGCTCATCACAACAAGTGCCCTGCTTAATGCCCATCTCCATCTAGCCCATCCCACCTACCTTTCTCCATCAACCCTGTTTGTGCTCTCTCTTTTTTAAAGATTTGTTTATTTTTTTGAGAGAGAGAGAGAGAGCACATGAGAGGGAGAGGCAGAGGGAGAGAGAGAATCTTAAGCAGACTCCCCGCTGAGCGCGGATCCCAACATAGGGCTCGATCTCATGACCCTGAGATGATGACCTGAGCCAAAATCAAGAATCAGATGCTTAACAACTGCGCCACCCCGGTGCCCCAAGTATGTTCTCTATCATTAAGAGTCTCTTATGATTTGTTTCTTTCTTTTTTCTTGTCCTTTTCTCCCCCCTCCCATATGTTCATCTTAAAACAGCGTTGTTAGATAAAAACCAGGTCTATTTGGGCTACTGTCTGTATTAGCAGAACAAATCTGGTCTGCTACACTTTGGAGAGACGTCACTAGTTAGTATTGGCTACTTCTGCCAAAATAACAGTGACAAAAACAATAGCAGTAAAATCAGAGTATCACTCATCTTCCAGACTGGAGAAAAAACTGACCCAGAATTTAAGAGACTAGCCCTAAATCTCACAACTGAGCCAAAATATGAAACAAGTTCTACCTGGCTCCAGACTGTTTCTTTCATGGCACCACCAACCCAGCTGGTTGTGAGAATAACAGTGACTTCAATCAGGAAGGCGAAGACAACCTTAGAAAGTGTACTACAAGATGCAGCATTCAAAAAAATTTTGATTATTGCATGAAATGCATGATGGCCTTAAGTGTGTGTTGTTATTAATAACTCAATCGCCACTAAGGTGTTAAGTGAAGAGTAATGCCCAAACTTAGTAGAAGGCATGGCCAAATTTTGCAAACAGAACCCAGTGAGTATGCTCCAAAATTGTATTTTGGTTAACAAAGATATTGCAAGGTGTTGAAAAGACGACCTTTAATTGGAATATAGTGAGTATCTCAAGGACATGAATGACACTGATGTTTTTAGTCCCTCCCCACTGTGGAAAAAGGCATTCTGATTAAAATTATTGCTATCTATGGTTTTAATGATTAAGTTTTGGCTAGTGCCTTAAAAGAGGCTATAGCTCTCAGCGCTTACTTAGACCAGCATGCTACATATGGCCTTAAACTTTGACCTTGCACATTACCCTGAGGAAAGGGACTGGAGAGTACATCATATTAAAATGGAAAATCTTTCTGAAGTCCCCCACCCTTAAGCAGCTGCCTCTGAAGTCTCTAAAAATGTACTCTGACTGCCCTCTCCTGGTTGCATGGAAGAACAGCTAAAAGAAAAGTGAACATTGGTTTTAGCAATGCATGCTCTTTGGCTAATCTGAATTTAATAGAAATGGAAATTGCCAAGCAATCAAAAGTGAAAGACAATGGGACAGAAAGAGAAGTCTCACTTGTGACCCTGCAGTGCAAATATAAACCCAGACTAAACAAATTCCATAAAGAAAGCATCCCAGTGTTGGAATGAAGTCTTGCTTTAGAGTCATCTGATCAGTAGGGTTGCCCCACAGCTACCCACTGTGTGATCGGAATTCATCTGAGTTCTGGATAGGTTTGTCTCAGAACCCATAAACCATAAGGTAGGACTCAACAGAGCCTGGGAACACCAATGTTAAATTTGTTTTCATCTACGGATACACTCACTGCCTGGTATCATTTGTAGTACCCCACTGACAGATATAAAGGCTGATACCAGGCTGAAGTGCAAAAACAGAGGTAGCTGACAATCCATGGAAAATGTTCTGTGTTTCACTGTAAAATACTCCAGCATTTCTCCAGTGTTTGTTGACCAAATTCATGGCTATGATAAAAACTAAAATGTGTATCTCCTTGTACTTGGTTCAGAATTAAAATCTTTAAAAATGTTTTGGATACCAGTACTTACTGAGCTCTTGGACCACATTGCTTAGGTTTGAAATGTGACTCTACTCCTAGTTGCGTGACCTTACACAAGTCCTCAAATTTCAGTGTCCTGAGTTTCTGTATGTGGGAAAATGGTGATCATTAGTGTCTTGGGTTATCGGGGAGATTAAATGTGAAACATCTAATATTCTTAGGTCAGTGACTAGCACATAATAAATGTTCAATAAATGTTAGCTGCTAGTGCTATTCTACATCAAGAAGGAGTTCAATGATGGATTTCCTTTAAAAGACAGAACTGTGGGTAGGCAAGATATTTACAGACGTTGGCTCATCAAAAGAAGTAAGAATGATGGAACCATGATGCAACAGAATCCAGAAGGTGATACTTAACCACCCAAATCCAGGGGGTTGCAAATTTTGGGAGAGAGCATCACAGAGCCTTGACCCATTGGAATTTATGCAGGTGATTACTAGAACATGGCTTCTCTAGGGGCAGGAACAGGTGGGCAACCAGTGAGAGTACTGCTTATCATAGTCAAAAGAAGGAAAGAATGCATGAGCCTAGAACTGTTAGCAATTGTTCACTTTTTCTTGCTCAGTTCGCAACCTGAACCCATTTCAAACCTGGAATGTATTGACTGAAGAGACGGCTACTTCCCATGAGGAAGGACCTCATAACATCAAGGCAGATATGTACTACTGATCCTTCTCCAAGTGATTAATATTGAGTAAAGGGGAATGACAAGATATTTTGAGGGCCTTTGGACACAGGGACTGAGTTGAGACGGATGTTTGGATATTCAAGCATGATTATCATACCTGTTCGAGTAGGGACATATGAGGAGAATATATTCCTGGCCAAGATCCAGCTCACAAAGAACCTCCTATGTGTGTGAACCAACTGGTGATGATCTCCCTGGTCCCCAAATGTATAACTGGATTTACCAGAGTTGGCAATCAAAATAAACCCCATATTGGACCCCTGGTCTATAGACTAAGAGCTATCATAGAAGGGGAGGTCAAGTGGAAGTTTCTGAAATGGCCCAGCCCCTCAGCCAATATATTAAATTTAAAAAATATATATTGCATTCTAGGGGAAGGGAGATGACAGGGATTAGTGTCATCATTAGGATCTTAAGGATGCAGGGGAGAGGGTCCCTAACATATCTCTATTTAATTCAAAAGTTTGGCCTCTTCAGAAAAAAGAAACATCTTTGAGAATGACCATAGAGTATCACAAGCCCAACCAAGCAGTGGTCCTGATTGTGGCTGTCACGCCAAACAAGGTGTCAGGCACTTGGTATGGTGAAGGAGTTTGTTCCATCTTTTTTTTTTTTTTTATGATTTATTTATTTGAGAGAGAGCAAGAGTGGGAGGGTCAGAGGGAGACGGAGAGAGACTCTCAAGCAGACTGTGCTGAGCGTGGAGCCTGATGCAGGGCTCATCTCAGGACTCCAAGATCATGACTTCAGCCAAAACCAAGAGTCAGATGCTTAACCGACTGCACCACCCAGGTGTCCCAGGAGTTTGTTCCATCTTAATCAAAAGAGAGGATCAGAAACAGTTGGCTTTCATGTGGATCAGATAGTAATACACATTACAGATTTGTCCCAGAACTAGGATAGCTCTTCTGCTGTGATCTGCAGAGATCTGGACAATCTTGACAGAACCACAGCACATGATACTGATCCATGACATTAATGACATCAAGATGAGCACAAGAGCTAGCTGAAGACCTTGGTAAGATCTGCACTCCAGAGGGCATGAGAAAAACCCTGCAAAGATTCAGGGAACTGCCTTTTCTTGTAAAACTTGTAGGCCTGTAGTTGTCAGCAGCATGCCAGGGCATGCTCTCTGAAGAAGCCAAAATCCTGTATCTTGCTTTCTTAACTACAAAGATGGAAGTGCCATGGTTGGTAGGTTTCTCTGGGTTTTCTGAAGGTGATACAGTCCATGTGTAGGAATATTGTTCTGGCCCATATTCTGGTTGACATAAAAAGCAAACTTCTTTGAGTGAGGCCCAGAGTAGGAAAGAGCTCTGCTGTAGACCCAAATTCTGGCATAGCATCTGTTCTTAGTCATCTCAGACTGCCATTACAAAATACCAGACCAGGTGGCTTAAATAACAGAGATTTAGTTTTTTATGGTTCTGGTGAGGGCTCTCTCCCTGGCTTGCAGAAAGCCCACCTTCTTGCTATGTCCTCACAGTGGGAAGGGAGGAGAATCTCCCCAATGCCTCCTCCCTCTAGCCTTTGACAACCATTGAGTGCATTTTCTGCCTCTAGATTTATTCTGTGTATTTCATATAAATGGAGTCATACATGACCTTTTGTGTCTGTCTTCTTTCACTTAGCACATTTTCTAGTTTCATGGGCAATCTTGGTGCAGGAGCTCCCTGATTAGTTGGCTGAGACTTTTTCATAACTAGAGCACAGTCTGAAACTCTTCCTACCTAATCTTATTTGTCCTTCTTCTCTTTATCTTTCATAGGCATTACCTCCAATCAACTGCTTGAATTTTTAACTCCATCGTGGGTTCTTCTTCCCAAAGGACCTACCGTCACAGGTTTGCAAATATGATCAGCATTGTAGATGAGTATATAGGCTTAAATAAAGCAACTCACTTCAAGTCATACAGCTCTCAATGGACTATTTTTTCCTACTTAAGTGTTTATTTAGTTTCATGCTGAATAATATCCACGAAATCATGCCTTTGATGTGCAATTCTTTCCTAATGCACATCGAAAGTATAACTATTAAAAAACTATCTGAGGCAACCCTTACTCATCTCACATTGGGAAAGAGCAAAATATCATAGGCATTTGCTGAGAATATATTCGTTCCATAAAAATTCATTTGACCAAGAGTTAAGTTTTGAGATATAGGCAACTTTCTACTCAAAAGAAATGGGTAAGTAGCTATCATCTCATCAGGAAACCAAAGCAAAGTATAGATAAAAGACCATGTCTATGGCTGCCAGACCCTATATGAGATGCTTTCCCTTATTATTTTATTCAACAGTTTCCATCAAACCAGTAGAAGACATAAATCCAGGTAGCTGACCTCCAGATCAATGATCCATTCATTCCTGTGGCCTCCAAAATGAGTGTATGTGCCTTAAGAAATATTCAGGGTAATTTATTACAGTGTGATAAGAGAAAATATTTTAACTATATTTTATGATTTAAAGTTAAAGTGCTTTACTAATAGTTAAAATAGGTTGACACTAGTTCATATATTTCATACACATAAATAAGGCATACATGTTCAGAAGAGACGACTGTTAAATTGTTTAAAAGTAACAAATCTTTAGTCAACCATTGTTAAATGTTTTATATACTTTTGTATATAAATGAGTTTATTCACATTCCAAAAATTTTGCACACAAAAGTTTTAGAGTATTCAGGAAGATGGCATATTTAATAATCAATAACATGCATAATTTCATGAAAAGGCAATGTGGTCCAGTATACTGATGCATCAGAACTTCATACTTCGGCTAAACTGTACATTTACTCAGGACATCAGGCATACTTAGAATGATACATGAAACTGCAGGTAGGAAGTCAACAATATCCTTCATCTAGAATACCTCTCACATATGCAAGGATAATGCTTGGAGTTGACAGACATGAAAAATCAAAATGCCACATGATATATACAGATACCTCCACCTCTTGTTACACTTAGAACAGTGACTATCATAATTTTTAGCAAAAACCACTAGCCAGAGCCCTCCATTCCCATCATAATTATAGAAAAATGACAGCCTTTGACCATTAGTTCTTAGTTCTGGTGATGCTTTGAGGACTAAATCAGTTGAGTCTACAGTGACATCTCTCGTCATGGAAAAAGTTGGAATACAGATCTAATGAGTTTACACGGGATGCCTAATTTTTATATGCCTAGCTCCTCTGCTATACAAGACTGATCACATAACATTTCTATAACACACATATATTTAATTACTAGAGGACCTGTAAGGTAGAATTCACTCTAAATATATCCAGAGCTAGGTGAAAAATGCCTAGCCATTTTATACTAAAAATTTTCAAGTGCTAACAAGACCAATTTTTATAGAGTATATCGACTGGAACACAAAATTAGGTATTGCTAGAACATTCATTCATTTGCTAATTCAATATCTAATTACTGAGTACATGCTATTTGCTATGCTCTCTTCTAGGCACTGGGGATGGAGCTGTAAGGAGTAGATGGCTCCTGTCCATAAGCCTTACATCCTAGCAGAGAAGAGGACTAACGCAGGAATAAAATATAGGCTCTTCATGCTATATGTAAAATACATGTCTTCAGTGCCTAGGAGAAATGCAAGAAAGGAGGAGGAGGAGTGCTGGTGTGAGATTCAAGGGGACAACTGAGCAAAGACCCGAAGAGGGTGAGGGAGCAGGCCACGCAAATCCTTGGGAGAAGGCGGCTCCAGACAGAGCAACTAGTATTGACCTACTGCCCACCGCACAGCTTAGGGCTCGCTCTAAAAGCGAGATGAACTTTCAAAGCATTAACAAAAATCCATGTACATGCTAAAGATGATCATCTCCCCTTCAACTCTGGGCCCCCTCCCACGTGAATACATTATGTTGCCCCCTGAGGCACTGGCTCACTTCATAACAAACTTGAATCTTCGTGACGCTGACGTAGAATTCCAGATTCTGGCACGTGTAGAGGTGGAAATTGAGAGTTTACGTATCAAGATCGAACTGTGTATCTCAGACCAGAGAACGCTTCTGATGGCAGTTCAAGGGCTCATCAGGAAGCCAGGCTAATTCAGGAAAGAGCTGATTTGATGTAAGGCAACGCAGGAGACTGAAGGCCCACACCCCAGGCCAGAATTACTGGGCCAGAGAAAGAGGCAGCCAAGCTCTCTGGGGGCCTTGGCAGACCAAAGCTGCCTAACTCTTCCCCTGTAAGGGAGGTCTGGCCTAATGTCTTATAGCTAAACTCATGAGTCCTTGGCTCTGACAAAAAAAAGTTCTAAAAGATGGCATCTACCACAAACAATTATATTAAACATTCGGCTAAAAATTTTGTTTTGGGGGGAGAAGGGTCACATTTTTCTCTCTATATAAAATATATAAAAGCTTGAAGAACTGAGAGATGTCCAGCCATTAGGTGTCTGGACTTTGGAGCCAGACCACTGGGGTTTAAAGCCTCTTGCTAGACATATGACCCTGGGTGTCACTTAAGGTCTGTGTGTAGTTCCCTCATCTGTTTTTTTTTTTTTTTAAGTAGGCTGCACGCCTAGCATGAAGCCCAACACAGGGCTCGAACCCACGACCCCGAGATCAAGACCAGAGAGTCGGACGCTTAACCAACTGAGCCACCCTGGTGCCCCTAGCTCCCTCATCTTTAAGAGGAGATGATATTGTCTACCCCACGGAATTGTCATGAGGAGGATTAAATGAGCTAATATCTGAAAAAATGCTGAGAACACTGCCTGGCACATATTAAGCACTATATAAATGCTTTTAAATAAAGTAGGGTATAATTGAAACTTCCTTTAAAATATTACTTCCAAAGACTTACCTCTTTGACCTTCATCAAAGAAAAAAGGCTCACTGACATTTCCTGAGAAACTTCTCATAGAAATGTTTAAAGCAGAACTTTTATATATTGTGAGTCTAGAAATTCCAAATCTGTCAAGTTTATATCAAACCTTTAACTGAATTTCAAAGTGAATTGTATAAAAAATAGATGACCAAAAAAGATTATCAAATGAATACTTTATTAGAGTCATAACACTTATAAAATAAATTTCTTTTCATCATGGAGTTACCAGATTTTAAAACCAACACTTTCTCATTTCTACAGCATATATAAAGAAATTTTCAAATGCTGTAATTTTTGTTCAAGTGCTTTGTCACTCAATTCACAAACCCAGAACACAATTAATCTACAAATATAAGTATTCACAGTCAGATGAGTTTTAGGCTTGGTTCTTAATGATCTAGAGGCAATCCATTTATAAAAGTGCCACTAAAGCCATTTCATGAAATCATTTAATTTAATGCCACCAAGCACAGACCTGTTATACTTTGGAAACAAAAATAAAACCTCACAACTAAATCTAGCAGACTAGATTCCAACTTGAATGAACTATACCAACTTGATTCCAACTTGAATGAACTATATATCCTTATGGCACATTTATGACTTTGTAATATACAATTCATAATACAGGTTTAAGTGTGTGGTATGAAGCTAGAAAAACCAAGGAAGTCAGATATTATAGAAAAGACAGGACATGAGTATAAAGTCTTAGACTGATTTCTTCTTGCCACATATTGAACCACGTCTTTATATCACAAACCAAACTCTGATAAGATTCTTCTTTCTAGGTGATTATTATATAAATAGCATCTGATCACTGAGCATTGATCATGTGACTCATTCGGGATTGTTCTACGTTCTATGACATCTAATAGCACAACTTAGGGCACTCTTAGGGGATGACTCAGCCAATGAAAGCAAAGGGCTGAAGGTTTTGGATGGTCAAAGCCCTCTTTTCCCAGAGGAAGCCCGCCTGGGGCGGGAGATAAGTATCCTGCTTGGACATTGTAGTGGGAGCTGGAACCTAACTCTCACTTGTTCTCCCATTCAAGCCATTTTTTGGCACCTTTCCACAACCAGGGTCTCTAGCCAGATGCATTAAAATATTTTTTGTGCAATTCAGCCAGAGACAAGTTTGTAGGATGGGCTGTTGTTACCAATGCGAAACAATGGCGCTATTATTAAAACATGTAAGAAGCTTCAACTCTAAGTTATATCTAATACTCTATTCAAAGTTAACTGAGAAAGTAACGTGAAATGATTAGAAGTAAAAAGTTAACTCTTCAGGGAAGCTCTATTTGGCAAAGCCTCATATATCCACACACAAATATTCATATGTTCATGCACAGGACAAACAGCTGTATTCTGAAGCATAAATAAATCCAAAGTAAGACATAAGTAGCTAGATACCAGTTCCAGTAGTGGTGAATGGTCTCTGGGGATTTCATTTTAAGGATGCCGGATGAGAGGTTTGCTCAGTTGGTAAGAGACCCTTAGTTTGATTAAGCAACTAAGATTTACTTCATAAATTACTTTTTCCTGTACCCAACACTCTGCTTGAATTAGCCTGAAAAACTATCCACCACTTCAGGGGTAAGTACTTGACCATCAACACAAAGGCAACGTGATTATTGCATAATGAGGCTAAATATTATATGACTTCTCTCGTTTTATACCCTTCAGGATCAGTTCAATAAAATACGTAAAATATAACTAAGGTGTTACACCAGAGGTTGTAAAACTAACCTACAGCCCACAGGCCAAATCCAGCCTGCTTCCTGTCTTCCTGAATAAAGTTTTATTGGGACACAGGCTCACTCGTTCATTTGCATATTGCCTATGGCTGCTTTCACAAAGTAACAGCAGGGTTGAATTGTTGCAACAGAGACCGTATGGCCCACAAAGCCTAAAATATTTACCATCTGGACCTTTATAGAAAAAGGGTGCCAATCTCTGTTTTACATTAAAACAGTTCAGGGGGGAAGGCTATTTAAAACATAGTTTGTTTTTGCTTTTCATTTTTTGTTTTTTACGGAAATTTCAGTTACCTATTAAAATTAAGGTTTAAGTGACTCAGCAATTAAACAAAAGAGATACCCCTTTTTCATGAGCAATATCTGTATACTTTATGGATATAAAGGAAAATTTTCCTTAAAAAAGAGACAGATGTAAAATTAAAGGCCATTTCTCTATTTAACATCATAATAAAATTAAAATTCCATCTATGAAATGAACCAAAACTTGTACTTAAATTCTCTCCATATACTAAACAAGTTTCTTTTGGAATGTTGTTCTATCTGGACAAAATGGTATCCAAATTGATCAGACACATAAAGTTGAGAAATGAAACCAACACAGACCGTTAGTTTCTAAGGAGTGTTACGGTCGCCATCTTCGTAAAGCCAGACCCAAACTGCAACCATAACAAGCTGTTGTCACAAAGGCAAAAATCTAAGAAAAAGGAAACAAAAGCTCATCAGATTTACAACACTGACTTTAAGAAAACACTCATTCTAAGGACCAACTATCTGAGCACTGATCAACCTACCTAAAGATACTTCAACACTTATGAAAATGGTTTATAGTCCTCTTTTTGATGATGTGTACTCCTGTTTTACCCCCTCATATCATTAACCCTTCTTTTAAACATTCTGGCCCCTCATAATTTTCTCATTTGTGGATAGCCTTAGGTTGAACATTTGTTCACATGCTGGACTCACTTGTTAAACATTTATGAAACCCCCAACACGATATTCAAAAATTCATTACGAGGTGTCTATTCATACCGTGATTTCACAGCCAAGAAAAGTGCAAGTATCAGAACTTGAGGATGTATCAAATCCTTCCTGTGACAGTGGAAAGCGACTTTAGAAGTAAACAAAGTAAAGCCGCAGAAATGAATCAACAGATTGGCATGGGAGATAGTTCTGAAACCTGCACTCAACTCTGAATTACCGTCCTTACTATTTGACAAGGATTTCTTTAGCACCAACTATGTGTCCATCAGTACATTTGGTGCATATAAACAAATAGTAGATAGTGTCCTCACCTTTGGGAATTCATGATCCATAGAAAACTATAAGACAAAGCAATTAAGTATGGTAAAACATTATGATTTAGTGCAGGGATCCTTTACCAGAAAACTCTAGCTCTGAGAAGGATTATCGGATTCACCTATAGACCATGACCATTCTCTAACTGCCAGTCTGCTATTCATTCTCCTCAGCCTTCTTCTGCTGGTTGTCTCTTTGATACATCTCTAATCTAGACATTGTCTGCTGAATGAGAAAGACCACTTCTGATATCTATTATTAGTGAAAATGAATTTTCCTCTCTCAGGTATACTAAAATAAAAAGTAAAGTAAGGGACTCAATGTAATGTCACAAAAGAATGTCTCATATATTTAGGTATTATTAAAACTCAGAAATTAAAGATTCACTTCTGCGGGAGTGTATGGATGAGATGGTACATAATGTAGAACTGAAAGTATGTTGAGGTTTCCCAAGGCAGTTTCACTTAGGCAGAGAGAAAGGGAAGGATAACAGGGACAAAGTCATAGAAAAGGGTCAGCCAGAACAGAACCACACCACAGAGAACACTGAAAACTGGGCTCTCAGGACAAAGGAACGTTAGTGAGAAATTAATGACATCCACCATCCACTAAGTACTTTAGCATCTACTACTCTTCTGAAAGTGGGATCTTAGGGCAACTATAAATAGGCCAATTTGGTGCTACTTCAAGGATCTGAGAGGTAATGAGAATATAGCCTGCACCACTAAAAAGGAGGGCATTGAAGTAGTAAAGGAAAATCCAACGAGAATTGAGGACTCATAGGAAGGACACTTGGTAGGAAAAAAGTCAATTCCAAGTCCCTGAACTTTTCTTCGCTTCATAAAATTGGTAAAACCAGTGGTTTTCTAACTGTGGTCTCTGGATACTAAGGATCCCATAGCAGTGCCTCAGAGATGAGGTGGACAGAGGTGGCTTCGGGAGAAGGATGGACGGGCATCATTCAAGACCCTTTTCTCCCACTCCAACTAGAGCATACGTGCTCTTGCTGTCTGTATTTATTGGGTTTTCAGTAAGATTTCATTAAGTAAAACAGTTTTACTTCCCATAAAAGAAAGTATAAAAATCACTGATCTAAACTCTAAGCCTGTAGAAGCTGGAACCAGCTTCCTTTCTGTTGCAATCCACATATAGTCTAATTCATTGTAGACACTCAATGAATTCTGACAAATCCTAACAGAGGCTTGGGAACCTGATGATAGTAGGTCTTAAAATCATCGCACCTCCACCCTTCAAAACCCAGACTCTAGACCTGTGCTGTCCAATATGAGAGCCACCAGCCGCATGTGGCTATTTAAATTTAAATGTAAATTAATTAAAATGAATGAATTAATGGATTAATTAGTAGCCACCATATTGAATCATGCATATATGGGATATTTCTATCATTTTAGAAAGTGCTGGTGGACAACACTGCTCCAGAAAGATTTTAATGGCTATATGGGGGAGTCCTGGGCTGTTTATATATACTATCTACATAAAATAGTAAAACATTAGGGTCACTAACTTGCTATATAGCCATATTAAATATCAACACATTTTAGGGAATGATTTGGATTTCTAACACTTTCAAAATTGTAAAAACAGAAATAGTGTAGTATTTCTTCAAATTACCTATGTCAGTAGAAAACAAGAAACTCACTCAAGTATATGAATTAAGGAAGACTAAAAAATTCCCTAAAAATGTCCCCATGGAATGCATTTCATCTGTAAGTCATCTATTGTCATGGCGGGAATATTTACCCCCCTTACCCCCCTGGACTCTCCTCAGGGGCAAGAGCTGTACGTGGTTCATCCCTGTCCCCAACACCCCACCAGTTTCCGCCCTCATGGTAGGTTCTCTAAGTACTCACTGAATTAAAATGAATTACAAGTAGGTACGGACCAGTGAAGAACAAATCTCCCTTACCATGTCTGCAGTTAGAGGAAGCAAAAAGCACAATGAATTCTTTCTACAAAATAGGCTTTGATGTGCCAGGCCAGCCGCAACCACCGGCTGGCTGTCCTTGGTGTCTGTGCTTCAGTGTTGGGGTCCACAACACCAGGGGGAAGGGCGGAACTTTGCCCAGGTCTACGTGTAATGCTAACGGCTACTGTTAGAGAAAGCGATGGCTGCCCAAGGAGTTTCTGGGAGACCGCGACAGTGGGGGAGGGGGGCTGGTCACCTGGACTCATGGACACTCACTGTGGCTGCTACATTTATGTTATACTGGTTATCACTCAAGAGCGGTGACACAGTCATGGTCGTATTGCAGCGCAGATCATGCAGGGATGTGGTTGCCGCTTCCAGGAGAAAGGCTCCGAAGTAGAAGACAAACACTATAAAATGGTACACAAAATCCTGAAAGAGGAAGGAAAAAAAAAAAAAAGACCTACAATTAAAAGTAATACTTTTATTTTCTGTTCCTAATTTCAACTCATGAGGTCTAGGTTCAGGAAGGTTAGAACACTTAATCAAACAATCTTTAACCATCTTCACCATTTACTCTGGCTGCCTGAACAATGTCAAGCTATTAGAATCCAAATGAAAACCAACTGAACTGCTGTAATCGGCATAGTGGCAAAACTAATGTCCTGAATTTTATAATATAATATATAATTTCATACACCTTATTATAGTTATTGGATAAAAATCATATTATTGTAGTATATTATATAGTTATATAATAATATACATACACACCTTTTATAATTAAGTCTTTTATTTCTGAGCAATTATTATTTCCATCCGTTAGACTGTCACCCCATACACTGAAGAATGCAGAAGACCTACAACATCTAAGAATTCAATACCATATCTCCTGATATTCTAAAAAAGCAAATTATATATCATATACTTCAACAAAAAGTATAGGACCTCTCAAACAAAACTTAGTTGTCATAAGGTGATTTCATACGTTGCTGGGATTCTGAAGCAGTAACTCTACTGGAATTCACACTGTCTTACACGAACTGATATCCATCAACACACTGTTGTGTATTTTTGTCAACAGCTCCCAGATACCTGGTACTTTACATTCATTGTCATTCATCCTTACAACCACTATTTACTGTACCCATTTTATAAACAAGGATTTTTTAAAAAATTAAATGTTCTAAAGCCATACAAACATAACCTTTTGAAAGGAGAACTCAAACCCACATAGGGCTGTCTGGTTCCAAAGTCCGCTTTCTTTCTTCTATCAAACTGTTATTGATACAGCAACATTACAGAGAAAGAACAGTGCACTGCCTTTGTAAAGGCCCATTCAGCAAACAAAACTGATGGTGAGAATTGTTCTTACTCTGCCTAGAATAATAAGGAAAAGTTAACTCACCAGGAGTGGGGATTACAAAGGTACACACTAAAAATGTGTTCTACTTAACACCTCTAACGTAGAAGCTGACTCACCAGTGCCTTCAAAAGATTGAAGAACTGTGTTATACACTGATCGTGTGTCTAATCGATAGCAGAAATGCTCAAACCCATGTTGCTATGCAACAGATGTTAACTGATGAAGCTCAAAGCCCAAACATCCCTACTTTTAGGGATTAAAAGGAATAGAGCTAGATCTCAATTAGTAATTAAGATTGAGAGAAAAAAATGTTTGAGATCATAGGCGCTCACCTAACTTACTGAGGCAGACCCTCGGAAGTGGCTCATGTGACGTTAGAAGGGGCGGGAAAAATCTGGTGACATGGCCGCAACTCTTGGTAAGACGAGGCTCTCACGCTCTTCACCAGCCTCAGCTCATGCCACCCTTCCATCTCTCTGAGCATCAGCCACTGTGACCTCGTTTTGGTGCTAGGACGTACTCTGTTTCAAGGCCGATGCTCTTTACTCGCAGTATTGTGTGGCTGAAAAAGACTCTTCCCACCACCAATTACAGCCTGCACCTCCCCCCACCCACCATCAACTTTCCAGTCCTGCTGCTTTTGACTTCTTCCTCCTTTTCAGTAGTAATCAGAACTGATGTGCGGTTAAGGCTTCCCTGTCCAATCCTTTTCCTTCATCTTTTATGGGTGTTGTCATCCAATAAACGTCTTCTATTCCTAACTCTGTCTGACTTGGGCGAGGCTATCCAGCTATCCCTATCATCCTAGGGTCATATGTATCCTAAGGTGTTGGAGGAAAAGAACTGAATTCATGGCCACCCTGGCGAGCAAATCACTATGCAGGCTCCTGGACTTTAGAGTCAGGCAGGTAACCTGCAGTGGGGAGTTACACGTCTTTGTAAAGCAGCTCCTCATGTTCTACTGGGCCCTTGCACATCCGTAATCACGTTCTGCACACAGTCCCTTTTAAAAAAGAACCTGACATTCAGCTGTGAGGAGTCTAGTTAGCGGACAGCTTTGGCTTCGGTGGATTGGGGATCTGCCGAGGCCACATTGCTCCTGGCAGTCCCCAGCTAATGATGGTACAGTGGGGATACTGGTGCCTGGACACTTTTGCCTAAAACAAGACTCTTAAGGCAAAGACTGTGCTCCTGAGCTTCTCATTAATTTAGGCAAGACCGTCGATCTGCATCCCACTCTAGGACTTTTCTGTTTTACCCCATTTCCTTCCCCATCACCTTTTACAGGTGTTATCTCTCCCCCTCCCCCTCAAAAAAAGTCTCTTGCACTTTTTCCTTTTTTTTTTTTTCCCTAGAGACAGCATGAGCAGGGGGGAGGGACAGAGGGAGAGGGGGAAAGAGAGAATCTTAAGCAGGCTCCAAGCTTAGCATGGAGCCCGACTTGGGGCTCGATCTCATGACCCTGAGATCCTGACCTGAGCTGAAATCAAGAGTCAGATGCTTAACCACCCCAGCCACCCAGGCACCCCAGAATCTCTTGTACTTTTAAATTCATCTTATAGTCTGCTTCCCAGTGGACCTGACATGATAGATATGCTCTTCTAGTATCCTGAACACTCCCTGCTTGGCCATTAACATCATTTTGACTAATGTGTCAATTGTATAATTATTTTTTTTAAAGATTTTATTTATTTATTTGAGAGAGAAAACATGAGCAGAGGGGAGCGGCAGAAGGAGAGGGAGCAGACTCCCTGCTGAGCAGGGAGCCGACGTGGGGCTCCATCCCAGGACCCTGAGATCATGACCTGAGCTGACGGCAGACACTTAACCGGGCCACCCAGGCATCCCTGTGTAATTATTTCTCTACTGACACCATCTACTACAACAAACTCTGAGGGCCACTACAGGCCTGTCTTGTTCACCACTGTATTTCCAGGGCCTGCTACAGGGCCAGGTACATATCAGGTACTCTGTCAAGACTCCCCACCACAGGAGAGCCACATCCACATTTATATTTGGCCATGCTGGACATCTCATTCCGATTCCTGCTATGTGTGCAATGTGTGTAAGAAGGCCTTCCACAGATTTTTGCTCGTTGTTTTGGACAAGGCACATTGTTTATGCAAAACCAGTGGTTCTCAGAGGTAAGCATGCCTCAGAATCATCTGAAAAGCTTGTTACAGCACAGACTGCTGCGTCCCACCTTCTGAGTTTCTGACTCAGGATGTCCGGGGGTGGGGCCTGAGAATCTGCCCGTCTAACAGGTTGCCAGGTGCAGCCGCTGCCATTGGCCAGGGACCACCCTTGTGAACCACCTGTCCTGAGTGCTTGGCACCTCCCCATCAGCAGATGGCCCCAGCCCCTTTCCGAGTCTCCTTTGTATACTCCTGCTCTTCCGCCAGACTTCCCGATAGTCACACCGCCCAGAGTGCGGCCCGCTTGTCTTCACTTTTTGCTCAGGTAAACAACCTTAAGCAGAGTGTGATTTTTTTTTCCCCCCCAGCAACAAATGACTATCCCCCATATTCTTATCTTAAGCCTAGGTTTGCTCCTTAGGTCAAATTTTTACTAAATAGTTAAAAAAAAAAAAAAGCTACATTGTAAATAGGGGGATCCTGGTTTCCACAACAACAGCACGAAAGAGGGACAAAAGCCACACCGAGCTTTATCTTCCTCAACCATAAAAATGAGAACAGTAATAGTCTCCGATAAGGAACTGTCATAAAGATCAAATAAGTAAAGGAATGGCGGGACAGAAAATATAGCTCAGGACATTCACAGTATTAAGTGATGTCCATAACAGGCAAATGCATGCCACCTACTTTGGGGGAATAAAGTGAAGCATGTTTAATTGTACAGGACTTTTTTTTTTTTTGGTAGCTCTTATTTTTCTAAAATATATCTTGCCTTCATACCCCACCTCTCCAAAAATGGAAAATAAGTATGGTATCTCTTAGAGTTAGGCAAAATGGTATTTCCTCAAAAAAAAAAAAAAATACAGAAAAACCATCTCAAAAATCAAAACCTGCTTCTTTCCTCAAATTAGAATAGGGCAAGTTTTTAGCATTTAATATATGTTATTATATATATTACATATTATATTTTTATTTCATCACTTACACCAAAGTTAGAAAGCTTGGGAAAAAATACTGAAGATTTCTACCACCACAAATGTTAATTCAGCCTCATGATCAACAAAAGCTAGAAGCTATGAGTATTTTAGTTAATATCGCACAACAAATACTTTTAGAAAATAAATTCTTCATCAAAACGCATTCTTGCTTCCTTCATGCACTGTATACAGGTAACATTAAACTGTTATCACAAGGGGAAACATTTTTTGCACAGTTAACGTCTAACAATTCCAGAATGCAGCAATTAAAGATGGTTACCATCTGGTGATGACGCCACGGTATGCATGGCTCAGAAAGTTTTCTGGCTGAGAGTATACACGATACATCACAAAACCCACCAAAAGCAACTCTGGTCAGAAATGACTGATGATGTGGAAAATCACAAAAGGAGAGGGGGAAAAAAAAAAAAAAGGAGTCCATTCTCAATATGGCAAGCGTTTAAGTCAACTCCGTAAAGGCATGAGTTGGCTCTTGGAAAGTATGTCCACCGTGACGAGGCTGTGCTGTGTGTTGTGTGGGGCCACCACCATTTCCTCCCTCAGTACGAGTGGACCGTCCCAGCTAAAGAACCCCAGGATGAACTCTCTGCAGGAGACCTCTGCCACACACTGGCTGCTCTTTACAATTTCAGTTGCCCCTTTCGTAAAGTGGTTTAATTAAAAAATAACAACAACAACACATTCTTACATTTTATTGTCTGAACAACAAATATAATGTTACAGATCAGGGGGGAACCTAACAAATTTATAAGGATATTAATGATGTACTCAATCTCAGAAATTAGACTCAATATAAACAAAAGAAAAAAAGATGGTATGAACATATGCCTAATAAAGGAGCGATGTTGGGAAAATATTTAAACATTGGTACAACATGTGCATCAACCATTAGAAGCAATGCTGGGCCATGCAGGACCCTGGAGACTCACTAGTTAGTAACCCTTTAGTGGCTGGGCTACTAGGAAGTCCAGGAAGGTCCCAGAGGAAGGGCCAAGGTGGCGGGGAGCACAGCACTTGGGAAGAGGTAGCAGGTTGGGGCAATGACTATGTATGAACTAGTCCTGAAGGCTATATGGTACACACTGGCCAAATACCATCTCTGAGCTTAATATCTAAAGAGCCTGGTGGTGCCTACCGACATCAGGTGATGATTCATTCATTCATACATGATTGTGGGAAAGCCAGGCATTTAGAAAGAGGAGATTAAGCAATCTATCTGAAACTTATATAGAGATTTCTGATCTTCATCACTTGACCAATTATTTAGAAATATTTTCTTATCGTTAATGAGAAAGCAAGGCAAAAATGTAGGAACACACTGCATCAGCACCCTAAGAAACAGAAGGACTTCCTGTGTGTGTGTCTGTGGAAATAATTTTTTACCTTAAGTTTTTATTTAAATTCCAGTTAGTTAACATACAGTGTAATATTAGTTTCAGATATACAATCTAGTGACTGAACAAAAGGACTTTCAAAGTTACAAACTGCAAGACGTGGCATACTTCAGGAATTATGATGATTACGGATCATACGCTGTAAATCAGACACAAAGCTGATGAGCACTTTAGAATGCATTAATTCCAGGTAGTTACTATTATTACCATTTAACAGAGGAAGAAATCGGAAGTCATAGAGGTTCAATACTTTGGCCAAGGCTACACAGTTATTAAACAAACCAGACCTAACTTCAAAGCCTGTGCAAGATTATAACCCTTGCCCCATACTTCCTCCTTAACTTTACACTAACCATCTGCCCCTGGGCTGGTTTAATGGGCAACCACATCCACTAGACTTCACTGCTGATAACATCTGGGATGATGGTTCTCCTTACACTCTGTAACTAAGAACATTTTTAAAGATGCCTAACATCCTTCCTAAAGCTGGTGAATACAATGTTACCATACCCGAAAAGAACAACATAAGCCTGACTAAAGGGCTGATTTAAGTTTCTAACCATCAACTGATTGAAACATAACAGAGGTTCTTCAGGAACTTCATTAAAGCGCTGTAACAGAGGTTCTTCACGAACTTCATCAAAGCACTGTCTGCCACAGATTGGAATTCAAGCTCCACTGGCCATTCCGAAATAGTCTCAGAGATCGAATAACCATAAGCATGAAAGAGGCCCCCTATATTATATGGGAAAAGGGAAAGTAAGTTGATCCAATTTAATGGCATCATAATTTTTAAAATTATGTTGATTATAAATTCATTTCTTAAAATTATCAATTTTTACTAATTTAGGGCAGGAATTAAAAATAAACTATCCCCTTTTCTAAGTATTTAGAGAATAGAGTATATAGCTACTGGTTTTCTGAAAAGAATGTATGTATTTAATATTTGAAGCAGAAATCAATGGAAAATTTCAAGATCTATGTCACAGCATCCATCTCCCAAAGGCACCTCTTCGATAGTTCCATAACTGTCATGCAATTCATTTGTTGCATGAAATAAAAGGGTCTTTGAGTAAAGGTCATCTAATTCACAAAGGAGTAACAGAAAGATGGCTCGGCTCTATTGACAGAAATTTCACAAGCTGGGAGCCTGCTGTCCAGCAACGCGGCCACATGGCAGCACAGGGGACCGGGACTCAGACCTTTCCTCTCTCCCTAGAGGCAACAGAGAGAACAGGGGACCACGCATTTCAAGACAGAGTAAGATATTTAAATGTTTCTCGCATTTTCCTGAAATAGACCTAAAAATCCCTTACCAGGAAGTTCCAGTTGGCATCAATCTGAGTCACCATGCCAGAGAGGAACACGCCCAGGAAGAGGAGGGAAAAGATAAAAGCCGTCACAGACACGAACATGACCCATCCTTGTAGCAGAGGTAGAGGAACGTTGGAGGAGGCGACCAAAATCCAGACGAGTCCCCCGAACAGCTGCAGGAAGGAAGAAAGATGTCAAGGTTGTGGGCAACAGAAGTGAACATGCTCACACCCCTGCCTCTTACCCTTGGTTTCTCCCCAGCCCCCTGCACACATTCCCGCCACCCCGCCCACTGCCTTTCCTCTGTCCTCACGCGGGACACCAGCTTCCCCACCCGGCGCAAGGCCAGCGCTTCGGCTCCCAGGTCTGACCCAGAGCCACACCTGTCTCTGCACCTGCCTCCGAGGTGGACTCTCATCCTCAGCCCGTGAACAGAAACAGAATTCTTTCATTACCTAAAAGCATTTTCCTTTGACCCTGTTGCCTTTCTAACAATTTCCTTTTCAGTCAACCATTTCTCCAAATTCATCTTTGCTCGGTCCCCACCTTCTATCCGTGAGCTTGGACTCTTCAAACCACTGGCTTCTGCCCTCACCGCTTCTCAGAGAGTTTATCAGCAAGGATCAGCCATATCTTTCTGACCTGTCACTTCTAATGGCCATGTGCTTGTCCTTATCACGGCCTATTTTCACATGTGAGGTTACTGCCTCTCTGTCTAATAGCCACAGCTGCTGTACATGGTAGTCAACACAACCTACCTGATTTATTGGTACTCCTCTGCATGCTGGGCATGGGAATCAGTACTTTGGATATTCACAGATCTAATGTGCAGTAAACATTTACTGCCTGTCAGGTGCTGTTCTGGGAGCTGGGAATAAGATAGTAAACAAGCTACACTTGGTCTCTGCCATCACAGAATTCACAGTCCCTTACAGGAAAGAGGCTATTTTTTTTTAAATTTTATTTTTAATTTTTTTTAAAGATTTATTTATTTATTTACTTATTTATTTGGAGAGAGCAAGTGAGGGAAAGGGCAGAGAGGGAGAGAGAGAGTGTCTCTCAAGCAGACTCCACACTGAGTGCAGAGTCTGAGGCGGGGCTCAATCTCACCACCCTGAGGTCATGACCTGAGCCAAAATCAAGAGATGCTTAACCAACTGAGCCACCCCGATGCCCCAAGAAAGAGACAATTAAGCAAGTGAGTAAAATAATGCTTCATACATGTCACAATTGGGCAAATACTGGGCACTGCAGGTTCACAGATGGAGGGCTCTAAAATTCCAGAGCTGGAAACTCAGGAAACACTCCCTGGAAGCAACGACCCAAGGGACAAAGCTAGGGAGTTTAGCGGCAGGAAGAGAAGGCTGTCCCGGGGCAGGAGGCCAGCCCTGAGCGGATCTGGTAGAGCTGAGGGGCAGGGCTCAGCACGACGGGAGCAGCAGCTACCACGTGGGGGGGGGGGGCAGCCAGAGGTGAGAGCTGGAGGCTGAGCTGAAAGGCCCTGCAGGTCCGCTCAAGGAGATGAGCTTCTCCCAAGGGCAATGGGAGGCCATAGAACCCCTGAGCAGGAACTAGCATGACCCAATTTGTATTCAAAAGCTTTTCTCTGGCCGGAAAGTAATGGATGCAGGGCTGAGGGACCACAGAGGAAACTGGTACAGCCACAGAGCACAGCCCAGACTGGAGCAAGGAGCACAGAGGAGAGTGAATGGACTGGACAGAAGCTGAGAAGTGGTGGCAGGTGGTGACTGATCAGACAGGGGACATGACAACAAAAGAACAGATAAGGAAGAAACCCAGATTCCTGGCTTGGGCAACTAGGAGTGAGGGAGAAATCACAGGAGGAGGAACAATTACGGGGAGAGACGGTCAGTTTTACGAATGTAACCAAAGCAGTCTCCTCTAAGCTACCACTAAAGTGATGGAGGCTACACATCCTTTGCATGGCATTCCATAACCGGTCTTTCTCAGCCTTTGTCTCTTGCCACGAAGCCCCTCACATTTTACATTAAAGAAAAAAAATCCACAGTCCAAAGACAAAGTGCTTTTGCTTCTGAGTAGCCTGACGTATGCTGGCCCTGAATGTCATTCCCTCCCCATGTGTATTTGAGAAACCAGAAGAGTACACCACCCCAAAAATCTTTCCTGACTTCCACCCCATGCTCAGGTGTCCCCTCTGTGCCCTGGGCAAGCTCCCTATGTGGATATGTTACACTGATGAGAAACACTATCGTTGGATGGCCTGGCTCCCAGTCCAACTGCACTAGGAGACCTTCTGGGCCGCCAGCCACCTTACAGGCCTCTGCACCTAAGCCATTTATCCACGGACAGAATGATCTCTTCCTATCAGTCAGGCACTAGGCTAGAGTTGGCGGTCCAAAAGCCTAGGCTACAGCTACATACCTGTCCTGAAGATACCTAGAGGTAAGTGGGAATCAACCCCAGGCCCCCCACCCCTGACCACACACACACACACACACACACACACACACAGGTCACACTGCAGAAACATGCCCACCTGGCATGCAGAAGGCTCGCCAATATTTGATTAGTAAATAAACTCCAAGTGTCCAAGAACAGCTAGAACTCTACGTATTAAAAACCAATAACCATGTGTATCTTGCTTCTTAAATATCGAGATAATAGCCAAATTGCACAAACGGCTAAAAGTTAAAATCACAAGTTCTAATTCTAAACAAAGGCCAGTCATATAATCCATTACCACTTTGAAAAACATTTTTGAAGGCATAATAAATTATCACTTGAGTATAACTGCAGCACCAATCTAATCAATTCATAACTGGGGTAGCTGGTATACCTGAGTCCTAATTTCAAATAAAACAAAAAAGATCAGAAAAATTAACAATCAACCCACAAAGTTTTATGAAATAAGTCTAAGTCATGAATATTAATGCATATTTAAAAATTTTAGCCACAACCTTATTAGTAGCTATGGAAGAAATAACGTTCCTGGTAAAAAGATTTTCTACTCTTTCATACTGTTTACTAAATATTTGAAGGTGATAAGATCTTCAGATCTTTCCTTTTTTTTTTTTTTCCAGCATCATCTTCCTGGTAACCTTTTCTTACTCTCCCACTACAAATAACTTACGTTACTTTAAATACTATTTAAAAAATATACGTTGCTATTCAATTATCTGTTAATTAAAGAGTCGTTTATTGAGAACCAAGGTGCAAGTACACAGGGAAATAAAGATCAACTGGCCATGTTTATTAGGGGCAGGCGGATTCAGATAGAAAAGCATAATTATAGGACATAGGGATTATGATAAATTGACTCTCTGAAGAAGGGCTATATGATCCCCTGAAATTAAAGAGAGCATTTAATAAACTCCGACTGGACCTCAAACTGGAAGGCCTCAAATCTACCGCCAGGCACTGCAGAAGAATAGTCAGGGGGAAAAAAAAAAAAAAAGGCGAGTTTCTGTCTCCAGGAGCTCTAGATTAGGGAGAAATAGACACCATCAAATCTGATTCAGGAGCAGATTGTGGTGAGTGCTATAAAAAGAGCCCCACACAGCGTGCTCCGTGAGACTGGGAGAGGAGAGAAGAAATATCGTGGGAGGCGTGCAGAGAGGGAGGCAGGGGAGGCAGGTTTTGAAGCAGGCTTTCAAGGAAGACCAGGGCTTTGACAGCAGATGCTGGTATGAAACAGTACAAACGAACCATTCTGGTCACACCCAAAAGTACAGCCCTTCCAACAGCTCAAAGGCTCGGAAAGGAAACAGAATGCTTATATGACCAGAGAACAGATTCACCTCCTCACCTGTGGCGTGTGCGCTGTGTGGGAAGGGGGCCGAGGCGGGAGGACGGTGTATGAGTGCCCCCCCCCCCATATCAGCAACCCCCACCCCACGCCATCCCTGGCTCCGTGAGGCTGTGGGATCCAGACGGAAGTCCTGCTCACCGCAGCAGCTTTGGGAGGTGCCAGAGGGACGGGTCAGAGAAGAGGAGGGAGGCCACCAGGGAGACCCGCCTTCCTCCCTGCAAGACTGTCATGCTGGGCGAGGGGGTCACTGGGGCTTTGACATGGTTCTTTCTTCCTTGCTCTAGGATTTCCTTCTGTCAAAAGCTACTTTTTCTCCCTGAGCTTCCCAACTTGGCTCCAACTTCAAAAATGGATCTTTTAACAACACTACCACTGTCCACATTATTACATTCACTTCAGCTAATTCCGGGCATTACTAAGCGGAGAGCATTTCCCAGCCATACTGTAATTATCAGCATCCTAGTTTAGTACAGGTGACTCTGGAGAGAGCCTTGTTTTCTGAGCCCCAAAATGGTTAAAATCTGAGGGAGAAGAGCTGATAAAAGACTGTAGCAACTGCACGGTACACACACTGGGAAGAGCGGTGGAATGCCATGTCTGCCCATGTTTTCTCCTCTTGGATCTGAATCCACATTCCGACCTCCTGTCTATCACTGCCTTCCATCACTCTCCAGTGCCCTAAAAAGTCCGGTAATTACATATCAAACCCCCCCAATGCACCCCATTTTGACATTTCTTTCAGGAATAAGCTGGGGCTCATGCCTCTGAACCTCAAGCTCTACCAAAAAGCTGACCAGACTCCCAGGTCTGTTGCAAAGGCCAACGTTTCCTAGAAGTAGGTGTCAGCCTTCCCCTGTGACTCAGTTCCCCCTTACCCTCTGAGCTGAAATTCAGGTGTACCTGGCAGACACCTGGAGTACTCAAGTATGTGCGGAGCTGCAGTTATTCAATGCTACTCTGTCCTAAAACCACAGATCTCCTCTGCAGCTTTACCATATGTTTATCACCTTGGCTTGGCTCCTGCAGCCCGCAGGGCGTGACTGAATCGAAGCCTTCCCATAAGAAAGCCGTGGAAGTTTTCCTCCACACACCACACTGAACTGAACCCTCCGAGTTGGACTTAAAATGTGTTTTCACTAGGAACCGCGGACTGGTGAGAGCCCGTAGCCCCGCGGGAAAAGGTGGTGTTGAGCCAGAAGCAACTCTTGCAATATCTGCTGCTCAGGTGGCAGATTTCTCAACTTGTCTCCTGTCTGGATGGCCTTCCGTCTCTAAAGGACTCGTTTTGCAAATACCCTTTTGTCTTTGCCAATGTCATTTGTTTCCTACTAGCATGCTTTTAAAACATGCCCTCCAACATCTTAGCTAACAATCTGCAAACCCATCTGACACCTTCATCTTAGTATACCCTTATTACTGCACTAACGAAGTAAACAGGCCAGTGCCTACTCTGACCTATTTTTAGTCAATGTTTGGAAGGAGAACAGGCAAAGGTAAGTGAACCTGAAGGTATGAAGGACTGGTTAGACTACCCCTAAGGAGAAATACTTCATTATTTAGAACTTCCTGTATATAACATATAACCCTTTCTTTCCAATTTTCCTGCTATTTATAGTTCGAGCATTTCATCACTGTAGCAGTGAGAATGAACCAACCAGCAAGCCTAGAGAGAAAAACAATGTCTCTTATTCTGGTTTATAGAGTGAGCTTGAGTGAGAGGTTGAAGCTGATGAGGATAATAGAAATATTAGCTAGCATTTATCAAATGCTTATGCTCCAAGAACTGCTCTAAGGGTTTCATTTGTACCAATTTAATCCACACAAACACTGAGAGATAATTACTATTATTATTCCCATTTTACAGATCAGTGGAAGTAGACAGCCATTAATAACTTGCCCTAAGTTACACAGTTAATAACCGTTAGAAGTGGGGCTTGAACTTGGCAACTGGCTTCCAGAGCCTGCGCTCTTGACATTAGGCTGTTGTGCCTCCCTCAAAGGTTAGTGTTCATTCTAAAGCAGGGTTTCTTCCTTTTGCTGTGGACTGGCTTGCTGGAGGTGGGGGGGGGGGGGTTGGTTCCCTATCGAGAGAGAGAGAGAGAATGGGTGCACGCACATGAACAGTGGGGAGAGGCAGAGGGAGAGGGAGAGGGAGAAGCAGACTCCCCGCTGAGCAGGGAGCCCGATGCGGGGCTCGATCCCAGGACCCTGGGATCATGACCTGAGCCGAAGGCAGATGCTTAACTGACAGAGCCACCCAGGCGCCCTCCAAGATTTTTTTTTTAACTGGGCACATACTTCGGTCAACACATACGACTTAGAGATGTGTTTCCAAGGCAGCCCATAAATGTGTAAATTCATTCACCGCGTGACTGTAGTCAAGTGGTAACAGTACTGAGATACTGCTGTTGCCTCTCCAAGCTCACCTTCTTCCCAGCTCCACTACTTTCCCAGCTACCCTAGCCTGGCACTCCAGCCTCTCGTCCCTTATCCCCTGCACACGAGTCCATCACGCTAGTCCATGCTTCTGCCTAGCATGCTGCCACCTAAATTTTCTCTGGGTAACTAAACTCTGGTAGTAGGTCTTCCAGAAAGACTTCCCTGGCTGGATGCCATCCCTCAGTGCTTCCATGGTTATTGATGTGTGTATCTTCTGTAGCACTTACAACTACTGGTTTGAAATCACAGGTGCATCTGGCTGTTTTGCCCACTGGATTGTGAGGTCAGATCAGCAGCATTGCCTTAAACATCACTCTATGCTCAGAACCCACGACAATGCTTTCTCCAGCAGAGGTTCAATTGCATTCTCCTTGAAATGAATGAAAACCAACCAGTGTTTGTAATGAATGGTTCTAGAAGAAAATGCTCCAGAAGTACAGCTTGAGATGCTCAGAACACACTGCTGTCTGGAGCCTAGCTCATTCCCTGGTACATGGTGGGTGTTCGAAAATAGGCATGAAGACTAGTGAAGCAAGAACACGTACCTCTCAATTTTTAAGTTATTATTGGCAACACCCACCACCGAGTACAGGATCTCAGGAGGCGGAGATGGAAAGTTATGGGGAAGTTGGCAGCTTTTGCCAGTCTAGCTCATGACACCCCATTTTCAATCTTCGGGCCCCAAATTTGTTCAGTTCACCTATTCTACTGCAATTGCTGCTGGAACGCTTGACCAGGGTAGTGTCCATCTCACGGTTTACCCGCCCCCCGCCTGCTCCCTCCATCAATCCCCATCTGTCCTCTCCCCATGAGGGCTTCCATCCAAACTGGTCCTGGTCCTGGACTAGCCCTGGTAAGTACAAGCCAGCAAGGTGTTTTTGTTTGTTTTAAATCAGAAAAAGGAAAACAAGACAAGTTCTGGGAAGCAATGAGAACTAACAGATATAGAAGGGGCCTCTGTACAAAACTTACTAATGCAAAAGAAGTTTTACTTTTTAGACTCACATTTGAAAGTTTAAAAAAATATGTTTGAGCATGCTAAAAAGAATTTGGTACTACAGTTTTTTTTGTTTTGTTTTTTCCTCCCCATCTGACCCAAACCTCCATTTTGTTTCTTAAATAGCCGGTGCTAACCCTAAAATGGAAAGCACATCTTATAGGGGAGAAATATGTACTGGCCCCTTTTTATTCTTACTTCTAATTGCCCTTGATTTTTAAAAATCCTCTTTTCATGTTTGTGGGCAACTAGTTATCACCTAGGTTAAAAATGCCCATGCAGGCCAATGCCTTGACATCAGCAGGAACCCTACAAATCATTGCCTCTTTTCTTCCTTTTCACCTCCCTCCTTCTAGAAGCTATTATACAAAAGTTAAGAATGTCATATACGGTGACTCTTTCATATAAAAGAGGACATAGGAAATTCAGATCAGACTGCAGATCCCTGGAGAAGAATCATGACATTTTAAAAAGTTGCTCAGGACATCTACTCCAAAGCTGCCCTTCTCCACCCCAGCCAGTTTCTCTAGAAAATTTTCACGCACTGTCCAGTTCGTCCTGCAGATCCAACAGCATCTGTTAGGTATCACGCATACAGGATAAGGTGTACACCAGCCTGGTTCCCGTCCTTTGTCGTTACACAGTCTTTCCTATTCGGATTTATCAACTCAAATATGCCATGTTCACCGCGCCTACTACCAGCTACAATGTTTCTATAGGGTTCTGCAAAACCAATCTCCTCTCCTTGACCTTTTCCTCTGAAGCTCAAAGTCAAGACGTTCAGGAACCTGATTTAAAGTTTTCTGTATTGCCATGCTTCATGTTTCGTACAGGGCTGCCAGTCAGGGGCAAACAATTGCTGAAAATAATTTTTGGCAGGGGCATCAATTTATTTTCTCTTATGAAATTTTAAGGACTCTTTACACATGGCTGGAGATTTTTAACCCAGAAGTAAAGGGGAAATCTTGCTTACAGAATGAAAACCCTTTTAGAGAGGGAAACCTATCCACAGAGAGCTCCTCCTACCACTGCCAACATACAATGTCCCTGTGCAACTCAGATTCTATTTTCTGGGCAAGAAAAGGAAACTCTATACATCTGACCATTTATATGTTAGTCCAATGTCAAAGCTCTGGGTTGAAAATAACCTGAAATCCCTTCCACAGATTGCTCCACATGACTGCACATGCCTGCTCCAGAGCCCCTCCCTCCCCATCATCCTCTCGTTAACATTTGTTTTTCTGGCATAATTCCTCTGAGTTACATCTTATATTTAAGTCTGGCCTAGTATCATTTCAGGACACGCCAAACTTTGCGTACTTGGTTGACCTTCTAAACGTCAAACCTGTCTCTCTTCTTCTCTACTTCTTTCATTTGTCAAGTTGTCATTATCCCTCATTCAAACCACTGAAATAAGCCCCTGAGCTGATCTCTGCCTTCAATCTGTTTTAGAGCCAAGCCTCACTACTCAAAGATTTCTAAAACACAAGTATGATGGCGAATGCCCCTGACCTTCAGCAGCTCCCCATCCTATGCCTTGGCCTACCATTTCTCAGCACATCACAGCTCAGGCCCTACCTGCTCTTTCTCCTTCTGCCACCTTCCCACAAGTTATGTAAAAAACCAAAACAAACTAACAACCGCTAGAACCTTCATGCCATGGTGTGTCTCGTCTCTAGGGTTTACACATGCCCTTGTTTCTACCTGGAATTTTCTTCCCCACTTTTTGTGTCTATTGAATGTGTACTCATCATTTAAGACTAAACTCAAATGTCACCATCCCATTCAAGCTGTCTTTCCTGGACTCCTCAGTGGCAGACATGCTCTACCCTGTTTTTCTTTTTTCTTTTTTTTTTTTTTTTAAGATTTTATTTGAGAGAGAGAGAGAGAGAGAGATTGTGCTCGCAAGCCAGTGAGCACGAGTGGGGGGAGGGGGAGAAGGACAAGCGGACTCCCTACTGAGCGGGGAGCCCAAAGTTGGGCTCCATCCCAGGACCCAGAGATCATGACCTGAACCAAAGTCAGATGCTTAATCGGTTGAGCCACCCAGGCACCCCTCTACCCTGTTTTTCAATAGTACTTTTCATGAACCAATTTTATCATTTCAAATACAGCATTATAATTCTTTCTTGACTTTATACTTCACAATATAGGAATTTCTTTTAAGGGTAGGAGCTATCCTATTTTCAGGGTATAAAATAAGGCCCGATACATAGCAGATTCTTAACTATTTCTTGAATAACTGAAAATTACTGGGACATCCACAACACTGCAGGTTGAAGCATGTGAATACGAGTCCTAGAATATCTCCCATAAAGAAAAACACTAATGAAGATCTTGGGGAACGTGGGCAGTTTCCCAAACACCGAAACCATGAAACACACTGAATTCAATATATTGACCTTTATTCTTTTCCATGTTTAATACTGTTACATCTAATCTTTCTTGTGCATTATACAAGGTAAGCTGAGGACAGGGACCCAAAATATCTTATTCAGCCCAATAGTACAGATGCTCCGATGTCATTTTCTTATGAACAGACCTGCCTGGAAAACACTTTAGCTGTAGTTCACTTTCCATACTTCTATCTTTCTTCCTCGAATGGTAGTTATTTTTACACATACCATCTCAACTAGGTTATATGTTCTTTCAGGTGATGAAAGATCTAAACATCTTTTTTTCCCGCAAGAGTGCCTTGCACACAGTAGGTATTCAATAAATATCCGACAAATGACTTAGAAAACAGTAATTCAGGAAACCCTGAGAGAATTTGAAAATGTAACTTTGAAGGTGATGTTTTCCCTCCTAAACTAAAAGGCTTTGCATTGCAAAAATAACCTAGTATTAAGGTCTTCATGGCAAGCATAGCTCGGTGCAAAAACTGAGGGGCTGACAACCTACACATCTGGAAGTGGAACACACCTATCTCAAAAAAGCACACCATGCATGTGTGGTTGCAATCTTCTCTACCTACAGAGCTAGTGCTATAAATTGCCTTACCTGGTGCTGTTAGGGGGGTGCTGTTTGCATCTTTGGAATTGTCTCTCAACAAGTGGCTTATACTTGAGAGATTATGAATGGGTATGGTAAGGGGGATTGAGATTGAATTCTTTACGTAAAACTTGAAAAAAAATACGCTGAAGTATAGTTGACATACAATGTTATATTAGTTTCAGGTGTACAACATAGGGACTCGACAATTCTATACATTACTCAGTGCTCACCACAGTGAGTATACCCACCATCTGTGAGACTGAATTTTCTGAGCAAGTTTGATCTCTGCTCTCTTATAATATAATCCAATATCTTCTTCTTTATCTTCAATAAAGAAATAGGGGGCAGGGGAGAGGAAACAGAATAGAATAAATCACTTCCACTTTTTCCCCTCAGAATTAGGCAGCATTTCCAACAGTGTGACAAGACCATGGATGGTCCTTGAGACAGTATTTGATTTGACGGCACATGGATGAGACTTCTTTGTATATATGGGCATATAATCCAATATCTCTAAGCGGGGGGAAGGGTAAGAGCCAAGAAGGAGCTATAGTTTGGCTCCAATGAGGTCTGTTGTTTCTCTGAGGTCACCAGTTTCATTGGACGATTTCGGTTCTTTTATTTCTGCGGGGATGGGTTGGGGAGGAGGGAGGATGATATTCAAGTAAAGAGGTAAGGGAGGCCTAGATTTTAACCTATCACATATGTTTGGCCATAACAAGGGAAAAGTAAACTGACATGGCTTTTGGAAGTGATGCTATTCTATGTAGGTAAGGGTCCGAGACATGTTTCTGGAGTAAGAAGCCAGACGATGTGAAGAGATAAGAGGAAAGTCTGGCTACTTCTGTGAGCCTAGGTCCCTACTAGAATGGCGAGGGGTAGAAGCTCTTGCACAGGGAGAAAATTCATATTTGCACTATTGCTGTCTTGTCCACAGGGCCCTGATAAAGGCCGCTCTCAGTCCCAGCCATGACTGTACCCCAGAACCTCTGGGGAGCTTTTAGAAGAACCGGGCTGACTCTGGGCACCCCCCCGAGATTCTGATTTAATTAGTCTGGGCCAGTCACCGTATTTTTTAAAGCTGCCCAAGTAATTAAGTACAGCAGAGTTGAGAACTAACTACTGGGCCAGACAAAGAAATATGGGGGCAGGGAAGAGGAAACAAAATAGAATAAATCACTTCCACTTTTTCCCCTCAGAATTAGGCAGCGTTTCCAACAGTGTGACAAGACCATGGACGGTCCTTGAGACAGTATTTGATTTGACGGCACATGGATGAGACCTCTTTGTATATATGTCCATATATCCATACAGGTACCCTTACATATCTTTATACATGCATATGTAAATGTGTAAGTATATATTTGAGTAAATATTAGAAAAATACCCCCAGTATATCAAATTTGAGGATTCATGTGTACTATTGTTTAGGATGAGGCTTAAAGTAGGTACTAAAGTTTAGGAAGGGAATCGAAGTGAACATTCTGTAAATTCTAGTACAGGTGGAATGCGGATTTGGCACAAACTTGTAAAAGAGGTATGCAAACTACTGGAGTTTGAGGAACACGGAACTAAAGCAGCCCAGAACTTATACAAGCTTTCTCCCCAGATCCTACTGTTCTAAGCGCATCTCCCCCACACACAACAGAGCCTGGGCCCAGTGCCATTCTCTCCCTACTCTTCTCACATGGATGCCTGCGCCTCATCCCAAGCATTCAGATGCTTCTGAACTGGGCTCAGACTCAAACCAGCCTCTTCCAGCCTCGCCATCACGATCCGATTACTGATGTCGTAGCCTGTAACTCACTTGTCTCCTTTTTCAGATTCCAATCTGAGCTAAACTTAACTTAGCAGGCCTTCGCCACCTTGGCATAATAGAGCAGAAAACCAATGCTCACAAGGCGTTCCAGCCCCACAAGCACAAAAGTGAAACTGAAGCGACCAAATCGAGGTTATGCAAACTCAAAGGAACAGGTGAGGGAAGGGAGACGAGAACTCCTAGCCAACCAAACAACAGCCTGCAGGAAGGGCAGGGACTTGCTAACACTGCACTCTGGATTTGCCATTCTCAGAGCGTGATGCAACCTCGAGTTGCCCAATTTATGTTTGCACATTTCCCCTAGTCCACAGCGAGTTCCAAAAGCTTCCAACTCCATAAAATTGCATTTAAAAAGTTTAAGTCTCTAGCCCAATAAGGTTGCAGGGTGGCCAGGTGACCTCACCTTCACCCAATTTAAAGTGTGTGAGAAGATGTGGAGCTGCACAGGTCCACTAGGAAGCCAGAAGGTTCACAGGTAGGCAGCGAGGAACTTGACAACCACGTTTCTACCTTTCCTCTGCCACTCTAGCACCCACTGGATTAGAAACTGCCAAGGGCACGGTTCATGCTTGACCTTTTCCCCTGCCCTGCCTCCTAAGCCCTGCTCCTCTCCCCAATCCAAAGGGCACAAATAAAGACAAGGGGGGTGGGGGGAGAAGGCCCAGGTCTTAAGCCCACCTTCTCTTCCTGGCACCTCCCGCCTCGGCTTTTCACATCGTGGCAGCCTCCAGGTCACTCAATCATCGGCTGGCTACACCTTTGCACCACCCAACAAAATGGCAGGTTAGCAACAGGCGAGACCGAGAGCGCCTGCTCTAGCTCTAGCCAAGCGCGGCCCCTGGCCAAGCCGCCGGTGGTCTCTGGCGGTGCCCCAGGCCGAAACGCCCTTCCCCTCTCAAAGTCCCCAAGCCTGGGCCCCGCCGGGCCGTCTGCTCGCTCTCTCGGGGCGACTTCTGTCCCCAGCGGGGGAACAGGTGCCAGCGTAACAGGTGCCAGGCGAGTGGGCCCGGGTGCGGGCTGCGCTAGGCAGGGAGAGGGCAGGACCCCGGGAGGGGCGCAGGTAAAGGCCACGTCGAGGGGAAGGGAGCTGGGGCGCGCGCAGAGGGAGGCAGCCCGGGGAACAAGGATGCCGCTACCCTTCCTCGCTCCCCGGGTGCGACCGTCGCCGAGGCTGCCCCACTTACAATCTCCAGGCAGACGAAGGCACCCGAGTAGGTCCGCAGGATGTCCGGGCCGGCGGGCAGAGTGATCCGGGGCGCCGGGAAGGACACGGCGGGATTCGGGGGCGGCGGGACTGGCGCTCCGCCGGCCGACATGCTGCCGCTGCCGCTCTGCGTCTCCGCGCGCCGCCGCCGCCTCCCTCCGCCCGCCGCCGCCGCCCGGGCTCCCGCCGCCGCCGCCGCCGCCTGGGTCCGCGGGGTCCGGGCGCGCCGCGCGGGAGGGGGCGTGGCCGCGCTGTCTTGAGCCGCGCGGGGCCCCGCCCCGTCACGTGGGTCCAGGTGAGCGCGCCGCGGCGGCCCAGGCGCCCGCGCCTGTCACGTGCACAGGTGCTGCGGCCACCTGGCGCGGTCCTTCCTCCCCCGCTCCGCTCGCCCCTCCGCGGGCCGGCGCCCTGCTCTTTGTTTCTTCTATCCCCCTTCTTAGTTTCCACCTGTTCTCTTCCACCTGCCCTCCCCAGCCCCCCCAGCTCTCACAACTTCCCTACCCCACTTTCCTCAATTTAACTACAAGATAGGTCTTGAAGTTGTGACTCGGAAGGTAAAATCAAGGTTACCAGTCACACCTAAAAAGTGGAGCGGATCTGCTTTAAATGGGACTCTAGTGGGATTTTTAAAAATACCACTAGGACAGAGTCAGATGGCTCAGCTCCAGTGGCAGTGGATGCTGGACAGCCAGCTGGCTTCTTTGTGCGCCGGTGGTGTGCTCATCTGTGAAATGGGGGTAAGGGTATTCACCTCGTGTGATTGCCCAGATTACATTAACATGAAAAGAGTTTAGCGCATGGGAAGCGCCCCTTTAATGGCGGCTAATATGATGACTCCTATTTTTTTGAATTTTTACACACACACATATCATGCTCTTGTGTACACATGATGTTGCATAGGCTATATTTTCCGCATAAAACTTTAATTATTGATTTTACCGGTCTGAAACTTATGAATTGTTGTTGTCTCTTAAACACTTAAATGGACTTTTTAAAGAAAGGATGCTATGTATAGTTTAGATTCCCTGCCCCAGTTTATCCCCATTTTATCTTTGATTTTAATGTCAACATTTTTTAAGTGAAATAAAGGATATGAGATTAATCTTCTCAAAGATCAGCTGAATAAAAACGAGAGTACACACACAAGCATACACAGGTAGAATTGGAAAAAAATATTGGCTAACATCATCAGGCATTCTCCAAGTGCAATACTGATCTTTTCTGTCAGTACTAGCCTTTAAGGGACTGTGTAGAGCTCCATGCATTGGTCAGCAGATTTTAGTCATTCTACTTCTTTATTATTTTAATAAGTGAAACTCATAGGTGTGACAGGATTAGGGCAAAAACCACAAAACAGGGTGTGGGTGAAACCTTTTGTATATTCCTCCTATTAGTCATCACTTTCTGATATTTAATATTTAATTAAATTAAATTAATTAACATTAACATTAATAGTTAGAAATAACTAATCCCATTATTTAATGGGAAATTTAAAGTTTTCTGCACTAATTTGTTTCATCAGTGAACATAGTTAGAAATAACGAATCCCATTAGTTATTTAATGGGAAATTTAAAGTTTTCTGCACTAATTTGTTTCATCAGTGAACTCTGTGTTCAGACCCTGAGAGGTAGGGAATAATCTTCCTGTGTATCGTATCGTATCATATCGTATTGTATCGTATCGAATTTTCTGCCTAACATTTCTCCATAAGCACTTAAAGAACGTTCAAAGGAAAGATTTCTTCAAAGAATTTTATCATGGAATTGCTCAGAAACTATGATGGGCCCCCCCAATTTTAGTGAATAAACTTAAAATGACTTTGGAGTTTCCAGAAATGCGAATGACTCAGAGATCCTCAACTGCACTTGTTTAAAAAATTCCAGCACCTTGCTATATACCATGTATCCCTGACTATCCCTGCTTTTCCTCTTCTACCTGCTGCCATAATGACCAGTGGAATGAAAAGAATTGTCCTTGAGTCCTCTTCTATTATTGTAACATATTATTTGCTTGAAAATAAATTCCTTCCTAGAATGGTTTTCCCTTCTCATGATCACTACCCAAACCCATTTTCTCTTGATGATACCAGTTTCCTTCTAATGAAAGCAACACCTCTGGACTCCAAGGAAGGAAAGCACTCATCACCACCCCCACCCCACCAGTGTGTCCCTTCCTCTACACAATTGACTACAAGCGCTTAACAGTTTCACTTTTCTGCTCTTTCCCCATCCTGTTTCCTTTACTGATTTCCAGAGTGACTTTTGTCTTCTTCATAGACTTTCTGTGGATACCCTTGTTTGGAATGTCATCATTCATATTCACGATACTTTCAACAAACTTGCCTCAAAACCACTTGCTACCTTCAATGAGGTGAAATCACATCTGGACCCACCTTGTTGGAATTTCACTACTTCCATTCCCTCGAATGCTGACCTTCTCTCTGATGCTTATCTCCTATTCATCAAACTCTCCTTCATTCTCAGCCCCTTGGCCTTCAGTCTTTCATTCTCTCTTTATTCTCTCATTGGCCCCATTCTGTGCTCATGGGAAGGCATTTTACAGATGCTTGTATTAGTCCCAGATATTGTCTCCCATCTTGTACCTTACTGTAAATTTATCCACACTGCTCCTATTCTGCAGCTGGGTTTCAACCCACCATCTCTACCTGTTTTCTCTGATTCTACTTTCACAGCACCCAGGGTTGCTGAAAGAAGGTAATCACCAAGACTCTTGTTTCCACTACTAATTCATGTTATCTAACCTGGACTGGGCCTTAGGGATTCCTGAGGTTGTCATTTTCTGTCACTCCCCCCTTCCCCCTACTACTTGTCTTGCTTATTTTCCCATAGCTTCTTTTCCTTTCGCCATCTTTAAGCCTGGCACACTAGACAATATGTTCAATGAATAAAAAAGCAACTCTAAACCATTCCAGATGCCCCTACTTTTTCTTACCTTACAAGGAGTTTTGGGACATCTAACCGGTAATACTTGTTTCATTGAAAACAAGGCTGTCAGTCCAGTAATCCAAGACAAACATCTGGGTGTTTCCCCGGGTAGCTCCTCTCATGCCACATATTTAATCAGTTGTGAGGCCTGGCGGTTCTACTACCTTATTCTCTAGCATGTATCACTTCTCTCTATCCCCACTGTTCTCCTTCTATCTCAGGATATTATCCCCTGTCACAACGAATATTCTAACAGTCTCGTTCCTTCCCTTGTATTCTCTACACTGCTACCAGAATGACTTCTAAAAACAAAATTGATTGCAGTCACTCCTCTACTTAAAACTCCTCGAGGATTCCCTACTGTTCTCAGGATCAATTCGAAACACCCAGAATGCATTCAGGGTATTTGTGGGATATAGCTTCTGATGAGCTCCCTGACCTCACCTATCCTATTAACCCATCTACATTTCCAATAATTCTCCTGCCTCCAGACCTGTACTCATACTCCTCCCCCTAATGGAACATCTTTTCTTCTCACCACTCCTGTCCCCATATCTATTTTGTGGTTAATACCTTTGGGTCATAAGGGCAATTCTTTATGGCAGCATTTATCTGGCCATTAAAGATTATGTAGGGCCCCCACCCATCCACTGTGTTTCCACAACCTGATGTGCAGAACACTTAACAGAATTGAACACTTACTTCCCTAAACTGAAATTGTATTTTTATGTGTCTTATATCCCTTAGGTAGTATTGTGTAACAGGATATTAATTTGAAAAGATCAGTGGAGACACCAGGAGATGATAGATATCAGATACCAATGTGAGCTGTGAATCAGACCAACAGCAGTTTTAAAGTAAGTTGATTAAGAACTCATTAGATAATCTATAAAACCCTCACTTTTATCAGGAATATGGAAAGCTCAGGAATAAGGATTCGGAAGGAGAGTGATTTCAGGGAGACCTGTGCTAGGAATCACACTTCACTCTCCTCCTCCATCTCCTGACCCACATTGCAGAAAGTAGTTGAGATTTATTCACATTACATAATAGGAACTCACTTAATATTAACTGGCCAAACATACTCTGCATCTAAATTTCTCTGCTTTATCACTGTTACTCACCTCTTTCCTTCCTGTCTCAGACTTACCTGTCCAAAGGTAAGTCCCATCCCAGCTTTTCATGATTTCTCCTTTGTACTTCCTTTAGGAAATTCATTCATTAATCTTTCCTTCTCTCTCTTCAATTTCAATTTCTACCTTACACTCAATCTTTTCCCCTCTATGAATATATACAAATTTCTCTTATCATAAAAAACAACATGTGACTTCTTTTTTTTTTTTTAAAGATTTTATTTATTTATTTGTCAGAGAGAGAGACAGAACACAAGCAGGGGGATAGGCAGGCAGAGGGAGAAGCAGGCTCCCTGCTGAGCAAGGAGCCCGATGTGGGACTCGATCCCAGGGCCCTGGGATCATGACCCGAGCTGAAGGCAGCTGCTTAACCAACTGAGCCACCCAGGCGTCCCAACAACATGTGACTTCTGACCAAAATAGAATAAGACTGGATTCATCTTCCCAGTTGAAATAAATTCCAGACAAAATATGTGAAACAATGGTTTTTAGACATTGCACATCAGACAATGCAAGATAATGATCACTTAGGAACAGAAAAAAAGTAATGTGAACGCTATTATTTTCTCACCTTGAAAAGAGTTTCTAGAGTGATGGAGGAGGACTCTGGTGGAGGCCAGGGGTTGATTTGGTGAAGCTGGATTTGAGGGCACCAGAGGAGCTGAGTTCATAGAATACTAACAAGGAAAGAGCTGCATGCAGAGAAAGCTTGGGAGGTCAGCAAAGGGTCTCCCTTAAATCTTCAGATGAGTGCTAATCAGCACATGAAGGTAAGTAACTTATCTGAGGCCAAGGAAGAAGCATTCCAAAGGAGAAGAGGAACAGTCCCAGGAGTTCATACATGGCCAGGAACAGTTTTTGTTTCCACCACCTGGAGTGAAAAATTTCCTAATTAATAGAGCACTGGATAGAGTACTCTGAAAAGTATTGTCTCAGTACTGAGACATAGCCTTAGATGAAAGGATGCTCTGGTCCTGCCTTACAAAGCTTTTTTAAAAGCCTCAAAATGCTCAGACTGTTTCTAGATAACTCAATTTAATCATAGAACAATCCTTAAGAATATTAAAGAATACAAAAATGTCTAGCACCCAAGAAGAAAAGATTCACAATGTCTGGCACCCAATTAAAAATGACCAGGTATGCAAAGAAGCAGGAAATATGAAACATGGTCAAATCCAGAAATAGTACAGATGATTATATTAGTAGAAATAATATTAATACAGTTACCATAAATGTATGCCATATGTTCAAAAAATAAAGATTGAACACATCATGTAGAAACAAACATAAAACATATAAAAAGGACCCAAATTGAATGTCTGAGATGAAAAATACTCTGCAGAGGATAAACATCAGGTTAGATACTACAGAAGAAAAGATTAGTTAACTTGAAGACATGGAAATAGAAACAGGATCTAAAATGAAACACACAGAGGGGAAAAGTCTGAAAAAAATGAAAGCATAGTGATTGGTGGGAGAACCTCAAGTGTTTTAATATATTTGTAATTATAATCTCAAAAGGAGAAAAGGGAGAAAATTTTGAGGACATAATGGCTGCCAGATTTCCAAAGTTTGTCAAATTATATCCACATATCTCATAAATTCAATAAACCCCAGGAATTGGATACATGCAGAAATCTATACCAAGCCACATCATAACTTTCTTAAAAGCAATGATAAGGAGAAAAATCTTCACAAGTAACCAGCAAAAAAGGTACATCACATACAGAGATAAGACTGGTGACAGACTTGTTGGAAACAATGCAAGGAAGAGAGTAGAACAACATTTTTAAGTTACTAAAAGAAAAAAAAAAAACACTGCCAACCTAAAGTTCTATATACAGCAAAAATTCCTTTCAAAAATGAAGGTAAAGGGGCACCTGGATGGCTCAGTCATTAAGCGTCTGCCTTCGGCTCAGGTCATGATACCAGGGTCCTGGGATTGAACCCCGCATCGGGCTCCCTGCTCCACAGGAAGCCTGCTTCTCCCTCTCCCACTCCCCCTGCTTGTGTTCCCTCTCTCGCTGTGTCTCTCTCTGTCAAATAAATAAAATCTTAAAAAAAAAAAGAAGGTAAAATATACACTTTTAAAATTTTTAATTTATTTTCTAAGACTTTATTGTTTTAGTTTTTGGTCTCAACAAAATTGAGAGAGGTGCAAAGATTTCCTGTCCACCCTCTGTTCCCATGCATGCATAGCCTCCCACATTTTCAACATCAGTCACCAAAATGGTACATTTTATACCAAGAGTGAATTGACATTGGCACATGGACCCAAAGTCCATACTTTACATTATGGTTTACTCCCTGTTTTCCCTGTGGTTCACCAGAGGCAGACCCTGAGAAATGGATTCATGTGCAATTGATTCAGTAAAGAAGTACTCTTATGGGAGACGGGAAAGGGAGTAGAGCAAGGACAGGGAAGGGGAGGAAGCCAGGCAAGGGTGATCCAGACATAAGGGTGATCCAGGCATAAGCCTGATCCTGCAGAAAAAGTGGAATGTAAGTTACATGTCGGTGTTGCATAATTCAAGGTGAGGCTTTCATATTCTTTATCTGAATGTCACTAGAAAAGGCTAAGGACAGAAGACAAGGCACTTAAACTTTGAACTCTTCCAGCAATCTGCACATGCTGGTGGTGCACCTCTAGTAACTCATGGTTGTCTTCCAAAATGGGCCACAGGGGTCGATGCTTGAACCCACACCAAAGTGGGGAGAAATGTACACAGAAATGATATAAAGGGAGTTGAGGGGACCTAGGAAAGCATGGACATCATCTGCTTTACTTCCTAATCTAGATCTCTAATTCTGGTTTCTCTCTTGAATTCCAGACCTCTACTTTCAGTTGCCTGTTGTAAAGCACCTGTAACTTTAAGCTCAAAATGTCCTACAAGGAAGTTAATCTTTCTCTGTAAAACTTCAATTTTCCCCATGATTTCTTCCTTCTGTTCTTGGTATCACTATTTTCCCAGTTATCCATGCTTTATTTTCACTTTTTAAAAACTTTTCTTTTATTATGCTTCCCATACCCAGCAAGTTTCCAAGTCTTTGCAATCCTATCTCTTTGATAGCTCATAATCTGTCTCATAATAATAATAAGAGTAATAATCATAATTTGTCTCATTTCTACTACTTAAACAATGCCCTATTACCTCTCCTTTGAATTATACCAATAGTTTCTAATATCTGATTTTTTGTCTACTCTTCCTACTCTGTGTTAAATTTTTAAATAATTCTGTCAGTTTGACTTTTTCATAATGCAGCCTAGACATGTCATTTTCCTCCCTAATAGCTTTTCCCCCTCCCTAATAGCTTTTAATGACTGCCCATTACATTCTAAGTAAATGGATAACTGCTCATAATTCTATGCATTTTGACCTCTGTGCCTTTGTTCATCCCTCCAGTTGTCCGGACTTCATTGAATAATCCCTCTTCCAATTTTGAATGTCAAAATTTGCTCTATTTTTCAAGATCCTGCCTGAAAACCACCTCTTTCATAATGCCTTCAGTTCTTCTCCTTTTGACCTTTCTGTCTTTCCAACACTTTTCATGTTCTATCTCATATAATGTTCATTCATTAGTTCATATGTATATATGTGTGTGTGTGTGTACACACATACATATTAGCTCATTATAAGCATATCTTTTCTATTGTGGATCATGTTTGTGATTTTCCTTTGTATGCCTTATTATCCTTTACCCTCTCCATTATTTAGGCAAGGGCTTTGCAGATATTAATTCACTCTTTTCATTCAGCAAATTGATTTTGTATTTACTATTTGACAAACCTGTGCTAGGCAGCAGAAAATCAGTGGCTCATAAAATAGACAAAGTACAAGTCTTCAAGCTTATAGTTCAGTGGGAGAAGCAGACATCACTGAAATATGTATTCGTTTTAAATCATAAGGTTAAAAGGGCAATAATGTTTTTTCAGAGTTCTAAGTTGCAAGTGACAGAAACTGAACCTGGCTGCTTTAAACAGAAATATAATTTATTGAAAAGATATGTATTAATTTATAGGTTTGGCAGGAAGTTTGGGAAACCAAGATGAAAAAGTGGATGAGAATAAGGATGGATACATAACCAGGTCACACCCAAAATTTAGCTACGGAATTGGTCAAGTGAGGACACTACCAACTCCACTAATCACCAGGATCCATGACTTGCATTCCTTACATTGCCAGAACTGGATCAAGGATTCTACCATTGACATCAGTGCTCTTGATATCTCTGTGGTCTCTCAAAACTGGGTGTCAGCACAGCCATTGTCACCATTTTGGGAATAAATCCTCTTCTGTCCATGCTTCGTTGAATCACCAGCTTCTCTTTTGAGCCTGGAAGCAGGTGCATCTAATTTGCTAAACCTAGCTCATGGATCTGCGTTCTAACAAAAAGGAAGGCTGGGAAAGAATATCTACTTTTAGCCCTTCACAATGGGAGGAGGGCTCTATCCCTCACTATAACTCATACTTTGGGAAATTGACCAAATAAGGAATTGTTCCATCTGCAGCACAGCCAAAAAGACTTTGACAAATGTTTTCGTTATATATGGAGTGTACACAAATGAATAACAGTGTCTTCAACTAATGTGGAAAGTTGGGAAAAATTTTAAAGAATGAGTGACTTAAGCAGAGATTCAAAGGATGAATAAAAGCTAGCCTGACTGAAGGGAGGAGGAGGGTGGAGGTGTCATAAACAAAGGGGAGAACATATGTGAAGACCTGTATTTAAGAAGGAGCTCGGTGTTAAGAACTGAGTGTAATCCATGTACTTTGAAATGAAGCTAGGGAGTTAGGTGAAGATTTGGTTCTCCAGGGCCTTCTAGGTCATGCTTAAAACTATGAACTTTATCCTAAGAACCCTATAAGGACAATGCAAGGTTAGAGGGGCATGACTCATTTTTAAAAGATTTTATTTATTTATTTGACAGAGAGAGAGAGTGCACAAGCAAGGGGAGTGGCAGGCAGAGGGAGAAGCAGGCTTTCTGCTGAGCAGGGAACACGATGTGGGACTCAACCCCAGGACCCTAGGATCATGATCTGAGCCGAAGGCAGATGCTTAACTTACTGAGCCACCCAGGCACGCAGAGGGGGGATGAATTTATAGAGTGCAAGCTTTAAATAGATAAGTTGGGGCTCTAGGTAAAAAATAAATTGACACTCAAATGTTAAAACCATCCAACAGCGAATGGGAAAGCAGTGTGGTGAAGGGGCAAAGTTCGAAACTTTGGAGTGAACAGACTTGCTTATCTTGAACAAATCGTTTAACCTCCCCAAGGCTCATTCCTCATCCCCAAAATGGATTCTTTTCCTATATTTATCTATCTTCAGGTTATTGTTAAGTGAAATGAAATAGATGTAATTTTTTAGTGTAAAATGCTCTGAAATGTAATAAGTATTTAACAAGTGCTCAATTATTCTGCTAAGCATGGAGGAGGGTAAAAATTTATGAAACTTATGGGGAAGTATTCTAGTTTCACATTTCACAGATTGTCATTTATTCTCATGAGTCCCTGGTCTCTGTATTTTTAACTACATTTCTATAGGGAGGCAGTATTATTCTGTAGATTGACACCTATGTGGAGAGTATTTATTGCAGTATCTAACACATAGTAAGCACCTACTGAATGCTTAACCTCATTAGTAATAATGCATGAATCATGAAATGATTCCTGAAATCTATATATTTTGGTTCTTTATGTTGGTAATTATTTAAATTTATCCAATAGAAAATGACTTTATAACCCATAACATAGAGAAATGGGTTGATGTTTGCAAAATCAAGAGAGAGCAGGTGTTACCATTACTTTTACAGAAAAAAACAACAACATATTTCAGATGGCCAGTTTTACATTGAGCATGTCGTCACACCAGAAGAGAGAAAGAAACCTTTCCCCAGGGAATTTGTACTATAATGTTCTTCAAACCTTAGACACAATCAGATCTGACCTTACTAGAGTATTATCCAAGGATAGATATAGCATGTTAAGTTAACTTTCCTCTAATTATCTTACATAGGAAGGCATAGTCTTTCAAAAAAAAATCATAGCAAAAATCAGTAGCTTGTGATTTTTAAGGAGATAAGCAGATGCCCACAAAAATATGTTTTTTGAAGGGAGGAAAATAATTTACAGAAAAGTTAGGTAAAGTGACAAATACTTGGCATGACTCATTCTACCTATTATGCTGTACCCATGGCAGACGTCAGTAATAAATCATAGTCTTTTCCTCAGAGCAGTTGACACTTTGCGAAAAAAAAAAATAAATCTTTTATCCTTGTTCTAGGTGTTCATAATTGTTCTTCTTGTAGGAGGATGAAATATTCTAGAAGACTGGGGATAGGCAGCAGAAGACCTTCCTGATTTAATTTAAAAAATCCTAGAACTTTCCATCTAATAGAGACTAATCAATCTGTGTTGATGAACTCATCTATTATATCCAAATCTCTTATCTATTATCTGAACTCATCTATTATCTCCAAAATCTCTTGGAGAATCCAGAGTATATGTCAGTGAGAAATAAGGAAAAATATGTCCAAGACTTATACTGTGCAGACCGTTCTCTGAGGAACAGAGCTGGTCTTCTCCAAATTCTGTGGTAGCTGGCCCAGTCTTTAGAATGAGTAATCTTAGTCAAATGCAAGGCTTTGGCTCCTACCCGTGAGGAAGGACTGATGGTTTCCCAACCATAAACCCTGATGTTGCGACTCCTAGTTTGGTACATCTTATAATTGAAACTATGTGGCTGGACCCCAGTGCCTGGGGCAGAGACTATTTGCCACCACCTACGAATACTAAACTGGCAGGATATGGCTGGAATCAAGTTTCTGCCACATCACAGCATGGAATCACACCAAGAAAGAAGCCAGTGCTTCTCTAATCATGTAGCCTAGGACTTCACGGCTCAAAGTTTGGGGTTGTCTAGTCTTATGTCTGGCTCTGCTATAATGAATGAGCAATGGCAAACCTACATACCTGCTGCTAATTCTATCTCCAGTAGTTTTTCCCAATGAATGCCATTCTAGCTGACCTGTAAATGGGGTGTGCGTGTGTGGGGGGGGGGTGAGTGTGTGTATGTGTGTGTGACTATGTGTGTGTTTGTGTGAACATTTGCTCTAGTATTAAAGAATGTTAATCATATGTCCATGTAACTTGTCTTAATCTGGCTTCTTTCCTTTTTAATGTGAGGTCAGACATTGAAGAACTTTGAATAGAGGGAGAAGAAATCATTTCAGAAAAAATAGGGCTTTGTTTGAAGCAATGCAGAGTAAATGTGTAAATCAGTGTCCCCGTCCTTAAATGCTTCTTCCCTATTTATGCCCTAGGAGCCACCTTATAAAACCTGCTAATCTACTTGGTTCAATAATTCTTCTGTGGTTTCACCACCCACCCATTCTTTAGACCTCACTTTTTTTTTTTATTTTCTAAGTTCTCCTCTCAACAGCTCCTGGCCAGAACCTCAGTTTCTTTCTGCCTGGATTCCCCAGAATAACAACCTCTTTAGGAAACGTGTGCATGGTTTCTTCTGAAGACTCACCTGTTATCATTTTCCTCTGCTCTGCACAGCAGCCAGAGCTCAAGTGCTACCCTCCAAACATAGGATCTAGGCAGCATAAATCAGTTCTCATGATGGCCTCTATCCTGGGATGTGCCGGTGAATATTTAACAACCATCAAGGCCAGAGGGAAGCTCTAATTTGCAGAAATGCTGATTTCCATGGTGCAAATATTTCCACAGTAATCAATTTTAAGCTTCCACCTTGAAGTCACTGGAAGTGGGGTTATGAAGAGTATCTAGCATACCCACTATATAGATACGATAGCTGTAGGTAACCCCAAAAGCATATATAATAAAAAATTAGGAAAGTAAGTCAGAATTGTTGAGTATTTATTACCTTTATTTCTACTATAATTTATCTACTTGTAAGTTTATATAATTTAAATTTTAATAATATCTGTGTTTAATAAACAACCTGCAAGTTTCTAAAAACTTAGACAGCTCTCATGAACAGTACAGACTAACCCCAGCACACCAGGGTCTCCAGCATACTACTGCTCCATCCCACCATTTGTCAGGAAAGAGGCAAGAGAAATGAATGGGTCAGGGGCAGAATATGCCCAGAAAATGAATCATCATGGATGTTCCCCCAGATTGAAATTTTCTTAAAGATACATCTGATAACACCACCCACACTCCAAAGCACACACTCTCACCATCATACACTTATAGAAATCACAGGCAGAAAGGGTCACATTTTTGCAGCCTTGGATTGAAACTGCCAATTCTGCCCACTTACTATGTTGCTCCCTGTCCATTGAGCCACCAGTGGTTGCATGACCGAAATAGGATGTGAAAGCATGCTTTATACATGATTCCTAAGTCCCACTACAAACTGGAGCTACACAGACTTCTTACATTTTTGATTCCATGAATGGATTTTAGCACTCTATCCTGAATGAAACTTGATATAATTTAGATTTTTCTCCAAATTTGTATTAAGATATATTTTCTCCAAATTCATATTAAAATATATTTAAATGATTCTCCTAATACTTTCTGTTATTTCTTTTTATTTCTTCTCTTTTATTTCCAAATTGGCATTGCCTTAAGAAATCAGGGCATATTACTACATTAAAAGAGCCTAGGATGACTAGAATGTTTATTTTAGACCAAGTAAACACATTTATTTACCCTCCTTGTGTAAACCTTCCCTGCAGCCTTTATATATATCGTCTTAAGCTGTCTTTGGGGTTTTCCAAACTGGTTTACAGTCAGTATAATCATTAGGAAACAGACTTCTTTTTAATTAAACATATTTCATTACAATAATTAGTCTTCTGTGTACTCATTAAATGGAATTATCTATCATTTTCTTCTAAACATTAAATTTGTTTCACAAGCTTATACTGTCTCATGGATCCTCCCACGCTGAGTACTTATTTTCTTTATTCAAATGCATCTTTGCTTGAACATTAATGAGCTCAGTCTTTTCTTTCCTTTTTTTATTTTTTATTTTTTGGAGTCACCAGTATTATCCAAAAAAAGTAGTTGCACCCATTCCTTTTTGTTTGTAGGACAATTTAGCTCCAGGATTTAATAGAAACTGGTTTTTCAATCATTAACTGCAAATGATATCAAAATACTGAAAATATACAGTTGAGAATATATATTTGTGTATGTATATTTTCAATTATACACAGATGGCATTTTGTTATCCATTAGCAAAAACAGTTGGAAAATCAATTTCCATAAATCCTAGAGCTAAATTTTATATATAAGGGGAATATCTATATCTAATCAGTTATATAGTTTATATGATATATATATGATATCTGCTACTTATAATGCATGCTGTATATGTCACATAGTATATATATTTTATATCTATATACTAGATATGCATAATATATATTATACCTATATATACTGTAAAGACAATTATATAATACCTGTCTCTCTATATATTCTGTTATGGTAGTTAAGCCAGCTATTAGGTCAAAAAATTAGTGTGGGTTCAAATCCTCAGGTGTATGACTTTGGGCAAGTAATTTTCCCTCTTTGTGCCACAGTTGTTTTTTTTTTCCTGTGAAGTAGGAATAATAATAGCACCTCCCTCCTAAAGTCAGAATGAGTGTGAGTTAGTGTTAGTGAGTTAGTGTAGAGGGAGTAGAAACCTTGTGAGTACCTGGAATGAAGAATGTACTGTAGGAGTTCCAACTTATACAACAGTAGGAGGAATCTAGAGAAATAAAGGTCTGAAAAGATCCTGGGTAGGGGGTGAAGTTGTCAACCATCAGTCCTGGCATGGGTAAATGAGTAGGAGTTTCTAGAAGCTACATACATCCAGCTGCTGTAGAAGTTCCAGCCTAGCTAAAAATTGATCAGTACAAAATCCCACATTGTGCAATAAATGTGTCAAGTCTCAGATCAGCACCTACATATAACATACATTCATAAAGTGATCATTCTTTCGTGTTGCTGTTATTTTGCTATTTTCATTGTTTCGGCAATTTTGCCAGACGGTCATGGGATTTGATGACCAGTTGTTAGTAAGAGATAGGAGATGTACCATGGGATTGAACCGACCAAAAGAGTTTCTCTACTGGAACAAAAGACAACCTTGCCTTGCAGATATAAAAGAGAGCTCTCTGGGGGGCAATAAACAGTTTCTCCCGGCCAGGGGCTGAGCGCTGCAGGGCAGGCCAGTGAATGGTGTGATAACAGTGGACTCTTGTGTAGGTGCAGGTACCTTTGGTCCTGTGGTAGTGATGGCGTTGTAATGATTGCTGGGTACTGGAACGTCAGTTTGTACCTTTTAATCCTTTCAATGCAGACAGAAGTGTTTGCAAATGGGCTGTGAAAAGGTTACACAGCACTGTTCCAGGTACATCACCCTAGGTATGGTGATCCTGGGCAGCCATGGAAGAGAGCTGACCTAGCAATCTGTTTTCAGATTCCAGCTGTGTCCCCTACTGCCCATGGCCCCCTAGGACCACTCAGCATCTAGTCTCCCTTTTCATGGTAACAGAGCCTAATTTTGTTTTGGGCAACTGTTTCTCCTACTGATGCCAACGCTCTTTTTCCCCCTCTCCTTCCAGGAGCTTTGTGAGATAGTGATGGATTGTCCCTTATTTGTTTATATCTCACTGAATACAGTATGTCTGATGTAAGTGGGACAGGATTTTTACAGCAAGAGATTTATTCTTCCAGATCACATTTATCTTTCTTGGAGAACGTCATCCCATCCTGATTGTCCTTGTCCATGACAGTAGCCCAGCATTTTTGTCGTTGTTATTCTAAAACATCTGTTGTCTTCTCTTCTTTGTGCTGGTGTTACCTGATTTTCTTCTTGATGTGTATTTGTTTGGTTGCATGTTTCTGAATGTGCATTCATTTCCCCTTCATGTTGTACATTAAAAAATGCCATCTGCAGACATATCAAGCTTCTAAACTTATCAGACTTCATATTTTGTATCATATCCCTCTTTCTCTTGGACAGAAGCCTGTAGTTCTCTTTAAAGCAGAGATCACACACTGGCTCGTTACGTCCATAACTGGCCCACGAACATATTTGTCATGAAATATCTAAACTTCAAAAAAAATAAATTGCCAATGTTTAAAAATTGTGAGATTTTATTTACAAGTTCAGATTCAGCTCCTCCTTAAAAAAAAAAAAAAAGTCTTATGGTCTGGAAACACTGAGCCCACTTCATGCATGTGGGGAATGGGCTGGACATACGTAATGTCTGCTTCCTTCAGAATGGTCGTGGGCTCTTCTGTCATCATAGGCTCACCCCGTTTTATTGTGTGTATTTCTTTAAAGAAAGCAATATAACTTTGTGGTTTGGAGCACATGCTCTCAGTCAGATGGCTCAGCTGCAAACCCCAGCTCTACCAGCTTCCTAACTCTGTATCCTTGGTGAGTTCCTTTACCTCGTGTGCCTCAGTGATTAAGAATACCTACCTCATAGGGCTATTGTAAAGATTAAGTGTGTTTGTGAATAAAAAGTATTCAGACTAATATGCACTCAATAAATATCAGAAGTTGTTATTAACTACCTGGACCTTGTAGACAGTTGAACTTGCAACCTCTACTCTCATCTCTGAATTTGGCTTGAACATCCCCTATAGATTCTGTGTCTTCAAAACGATCAGGTTTCCATGTGGGAATCATCACTTTCCTCTCAGTGAGAACATCATTGAGAAGGATGGTCTCCCCCTTTCATACACACACACACACACACACACACACACACACACACACACTCCACCACCACTACCACCACCATAACAGGCCTCAGAATGGGTAGTACTAGAAGGCTGGAGAGGTTTAGTGATCTCTGGGCAATGTCTCCTCAGTCAGACAGTCCAGCTGCTGCCCCCAGATTGTGAGCAACTCAGAGGCAGATGTTTGACCTTCATTCCTTCCTCTTGGATCAGTTGAAGAGTGGTGATCTCCTATGCAAGGTTAATCCCTTTCTTTAGAGTCCATCTCCTCTCACACTTGGCTAAGTCAACTCTCCCACCTTCACTCTTCTGTATCTTTCCTTCTTTCTCCTTCACCTCCTTTTACCTCATTCCCTTTCATGGAAATTCCTCTAAATAACATTGTTTTCTTCTCTTTACAGCTAGACTTTTTTTTTTTAAGTGTATTTATTTATTTGAGAGAAAGAGAGAGTGACCAAGCGTGTGAGTGGGGGGTAGGGTAGAGGGAGAGAATCTTCAAACAAATTCCCCACTGAGCATGGAGACTGAGGTGGGGTTTGATCTCAGGACCCATGAGATCATGACCTGAGCCAAAGTCAAGAGTTGGTGGCTTAACAGACTGAGCCACCAGGCACCCCTACATTTAGACTTTTTAAGAGAATGGTCTACCCACATTGTTTTCACATTACCCGCCTCTTTTTTAACAACACATGACATAATTTGGCTTCCCCCTCCCAATTCAAATTGGAATTGTTCAAGCAAAGGTCACTAATGACCTCGTAGGTGTGAAATATAATGTTAACTTTTTAATATTTTTAATATAATAGCTTTATTAAGATATAGATCATATATCATACATTTCACCTAAAGCATACAATACAATGGTTTTTAGGATATTCAAAGAATTATCCAACTATGACCTCAATGACTTTTAGATCATTTTCATCACCCCATAAAAAAATTCCATACCAATTAGCAATCATTCATCATTTTCCTCAAAATGGGCTGCCTGACCATCCCTAGACCACCACAAATGCATTTTCTGTCTCTATAGATTTACCTCTTCTTGACATGTCATACAAATGGACTCATTCAATATGGTCTTTGTGACTATCTTCATTTATTTAACATAATATTTTCAAGGTTCAATCATGTGGTGACTGATATTGTAGCAGTACTTTGTTTATATGACTGAATACTATTCCACTGAATGGTTATACCACATTTTTGTTTATCCATTCTTCAGTTGTTAAACATTTGAGTTTCCACTTTTGTATTATTATGGATAATGTTCTTATGAACATTTGTATCTGATATAATGTTATATATATATATATCTTTTGTTTGTTTTTGTTTCTGTTTTCAGAGAGAAAGAGAGTGCATGAGCAGGGGCGGGAGGTGGGGGGAGGGAGCGAGGGACAGAAAGGGAGAGAGAGAATCTTAAGCAGGCTCCATGCTGGGCGTGGAGCCCGATGCAGGGCTCAATTGCATGACTCTAAGATCAGGACCTGAGCTGAAATCAAAAGAGTTGGGTGCTTAACTGCCTGAGCCACCCAGGTGTCCTTGTGACATATTATTTTAATTCTCTTGGGTATGTACCTCCTGTTAATCTCATTCAATGTATTTTTCATTTATATCTTTCATCTCTAGAAATTCCATTTAGTTTTGTAATATATTTTCCACTTCTCTCCTTTTTATGTTTATGTTTTTCCTTAAATATTTGAGCATATATACAATAGCTGTTATAATGCTCTTATCTGCTAATTCCATCATCTCTTTCATTTCAATGTTTGTTTCTGTTGACTGACTCCTGCTTCTGGGTCACATTTTTCTGCATCTTGGCATGGGTATTAATTTTTGATTGTATGGTGGACATCTTGAATGTTATATTGTTGTCTGGATTTCTTGCTCTCCTTTCAGTAGTGTTGGGGCTTTTTTGTGGTAGGTAGTTTTGTTATTTGTTAGATTTGATACTTTCAAGCCTTATTCTTAAGTCTTCTTAGAGTGGGTCTGGAGTAGCATTTACTAGTAGTATTACTACTAAAGTGTGACCTCTGGAGCCTTTATTGAATGTTCTAGTCATTATGAAGGTGTGGTCCCTGGACTAGCACCATCAGCATCACCTTGTTAGAAATGCAAATTCTTAGGCCATTCTAGACCTACTTAATCAGAAACTCTGGAGTTGGGGTCCAGCTATCTGTGCTTTAACAAGTTCTCCAGGTACTTATGAAACATGCTAAGGTCTGAGAACTCTACTAGAGCAATCCTTTTTTTTTTTTTTTTAAGATTTTATTTATTTGAGAGAGGGAGAGAGCACTAGAAGAGGGGAGGGGCAGAGGAAGAAGGAGAAGCAGACTCCCCACTGAGCAGGGAGTCCAACGTGGGGCTTGATCCCAGGACCCTGGGATCATGACCTGAGCTGAAGGCAGACACTTAACGACTGAGCCACCCAGGCGACCTCTAGAGCAATCCTTCTCAAACTTTCATGTGAAGATGAATCACCCAAGGATGATATTAAAATGCATTTTCAGATTCAGTAGTCTTGATAATGCTTGAGGTTCTAAAATTTGGAGAAGCTCCCAGGTGCTGCTACTGCCGCTGAGTCTCTGACCTCACTTTGAATAGTAAGAACCTAGAAAGCTTACTTTTAGCTAAAGAGTCTAATTGCATTGGCATATTATTTTTTAAGTAATTCATAATAATTAGCAGCCCCATTCTGGAATTTCTGTATTGAGGCTCATTTTTATTGGATATACTACTCACAAAAAAATACGCATTTTTGTTAGAAACAGATAAGAATTTATCTTAATTTTTTAAAAAGATTTTATTTATTTATCTGACAGAGAGAGCGATAGCAAGAGCAGGAACACAAGCAGGGAGAGTGGGATAGGGAGAAGCAGGCTTCCCACTGAGCAGGGAGCCCAACGAGGGGCTCGATCCCAGGACCCTGGGATCATGACCTGAGCAGAAAGCAGATGCTTAATGGCTGAGCCACCCAGGCACCCCGAAATTATCTTAATTTCTAAATCTGAGTTCAAGTATGAGAAGCCCATTATATTTAGTGATAAGAATTAATGTCATTTGTTGAAAATTTGCATCATATCTTGGACACTGCGTAATTTTTCAAGTTCTTGCAATAACCCTAGGGGATCACTGCCATTCTTTTCACTTTTTTATATTTCCTATTTTAATCTCTCCCACTGAAACTCAGATTAAATGACTAGTTTGATGTCATCCAGCCAGCAGTTGGCAAAACCTTTACTTAAATCCAGGTCTGTCCAGTGCAAGTCCCAATACTACAGTGTTTGCCCTTGTTGTTTTCCTTTAGTATTTTAGCTTGAATACAATCTTAAGAACAACAACAAAAAATGAACTTACCGTGTATTGGATTACCATGAATAATATAACAAGTTAAACATGAGTTCTGAGTCAATGCCACCTGCATAGTGCCTGTGTTGCTGTGGGTTCATTATAATCACTTTTATTTTTTTTTTAATGTTTTATTTATTTACTCATGGAAGTCAGAGAGAGAGAGAGAGAGGCAGAGGCAGAGGGAGAAGCAGGCTCCCCGCCTAGCAGGGAGCCCGATGCGGGACTCCATCCCAGAACCCCGGGATCATGACCTGAGCCGAAGGCAGACGCTTAACGACTGAGCCACCCAGGCGCCCCATTTAATCACTTTTAAACAAGAGCCTCTCTACAGGTCTTCCGTTGCTTTAAGAAGTCATGTGCTAACACAGACATTGTGTTATTTTCTTTTTATTAACTAGCCAAACAATACTCTTATTTTACTTAGAGAAAAGATGTTAATCTTGGCAAATAAAGAGAAGACTTTGAAAAAAGTTGACGAAAATCAGAGCTTTATATACTGTGGCTAACGCTGTATCACCTCTGATTCAAAGTCAGGGCATCGTGGTTGGAAAATTGGAGTGGCTCCGTGCAGGTTCCCAGGAGGGAAGATGGGTTTGCCCAGTGTGTGTGGTGGTTCTCCCTCCCTCCTTCTCTCTCCCTCTCTCATTTGCAACTCAGGCAAGAGTTCCCTGCAGTAATTGCTTTATAGCCTGAAGCATGAGATTTGATCATTAATATCCCCACCTTGGATCATGAAACACATTATTATTAGTTAAAATGTTATTCATATTTAAAAGAAATGGCAAACCAGCACAATGCCCCACAGTTTTGGCCATTGCATACTGAATTTTACAAGTTGGGTAACTGCCACTAGAAAGACTTTCTCCCTTTATAAAAATTATTCAAACCTTGTTTTCTGTGTAGCTAAGTCTCTTTCTTAAATCTTGTGATCTCTAGTATGAATGGTACTAGGTGAGGGATGGCCTAAATAGATCATCCCCTCAGGTTTTTGGGTGTCTTTTTTTTTAATATATCATTCTCACCCTGCCCCCTTTACAAACTTTAGTCATATTCCTATCTGAGGGTTAAAAGGCAGGCTAAATGGTTGTTCAGAAATCTCATAGCCTTGTGATTCTCTAACTATATTCTTGGGCCAAATTTACTCATAAGCCTGATTTTTTTTTTTAAGATTTTATTTATTTATTTGACAGAGAGAGACACAGCCAGAGAGGGAACACAAGTAGGGGGAGTGGGAGAGGGAGAAGCAGGCTTCCCACCAAGCAGGGAGCCTAATGTGGGGCTCGATCCCAGGACCCCGGAATCCTGACCTGAGCCGAAGGCAGATGCTTAACAACTGAGCCACCCAGGCACCCCAAGCCTGATTTTTTTTAAGGATTTATTTATTTTAGAGAGAGTGCGCATGAGCGGGGAGGGGGGGCATGGGCAGAGGGAGAGGGAGAGTCTCAAGCAGACTCCCCGCTGAGCGTGGAGCCCCACAAGGGGTTTGATCCCACAAGCCTGAGATCAAGATCTGAGCTGAAATCAAGGGTCAGATGCCCAACTGACTGAGACAACCAGGCGCCCTTCATAAGCCTGACTTTACTGTCTATATTCAGTTTGTAAGAAAGAGCTGGGTCTTCTTGGCTCCTAAGTTTTTAATCAAAATAGAAAGCATGAGTATCTCATCACGAAGCTCTCCACAGCTTCACTTGGAAAAATAAGGCAATATTTTTTTAAATGGTCAGTGGTAGGAGGTGGAGGAAACAGAGCAGTTTTTAAAGATCTCTCTGGATGAAAGGTAGGATAAAAAAGGCCTGGCAGGCCCTGGATCAGAGGTGCTGTGGGTGCTTAGAAACTGGGTCCTGCCTCGGCGATGCTGGAAGATAAGTGTGTTAGGGGACAGAGTGGAGCTGACCCGAGGGCATGAGTGGCTCAGAGTTGGACACAAACCAAAGAGGATATGGGCATCCTCACATCAGCAATCAAGAATTAGGAGGTTATAGACACCCAGAGGGGAAGCGACATGAAGACTCCAAAGTCTGAATGGGCAGGTAGTCACAAGCTGAGAATGCCACAGGGAGGGAAAAACAGGGAACCAGAAACTCAAGGAGCTGTGTGAGCACTGGTGGTGGTAAAAAAAAAAAACCTCAATAAAAGGACCAAGCCCTGTTTATGATGTAGCTGGAAAGACATGAGCCAAAAAATCTGGCCTCAAATCTCTCCCTGACCGCAACCTGTGACCCTGAACTTCTAGCCCAGGGCCCCACAGATAAAGGAGAAATGAATCACCATGAAACCCAATTTCTCCAGTGCAGAATAGGACAAGGATTTTACCAGCTTCACAGGGTTGCTATCAGGGGAAAAAAACGAATATAGTAAAGGTTATCAGGAAATACCTAACATGCCTTAAACAGGTGTTCCATAAACACTAGTTCCTTTTCCTTGTTTTCAATTATGATCTTCCATATTTACTTTCAGTTGGGGCAGGGGATGAGGGGTGATAACAAGTAAAGGTCAGTGGTTCATGCAGCTTGAGAGGGAAGTGAGAAGCCGGAGAGAAAGACTCCCACTGACACAGGGTTGGGAACTCGTCAGGGGCATGTGGTGTATTTAAATCGTTGGTGCCTTTTTAGAAGCAGCTGCCAGGTGCAAATTCCTGTAGGACAGAATTGTGGGATGTTTTCTATTTTGAAGTAAAATAACTTAATGCTTTTAAGTATCCTGGTTAATTTCTGTGTGTGATCTCTTGGCCTTTTTTCCATTATCAATGAAGTTTCTCTTAGGAAGACATGGCAGTCGGGTGGGAAATATGTATCCACATTCAGTGACAGGTAAGGAGAGAGAGAAGGAGCATCGTGAAGCTGTGTTTGCAAAGTGAGTCTAATATTTTTCCTTTCATGATGTGTTATTTGAAGTAGGTTGTTAGGTGTGTGTGGGGGGGGGGGAGGTTTGATGAAGATAACTTTTCTACTACAAAAAGATGACCTAAAACTAAATTCTGATGATATCATTCCCTTTGTTATAACCCTGAGCGATCCCGCGGCCTTCTCCCCCAACACACACCAGTGCCCCAAGGAGAAAATCCCAGCTCCATCATGATCTATCCTTAGCATTCTGTGTGGCTTCACTGGTCACTTCTCCACCTTTCCACAATAGCCTGAAGCCAAACTAAACTATTTAAGTTTCTAATAGTGTCATTCGTTCTCTCTGAATCTTTGTAAATGATATCCACTCTACCTGCAATCTTTTTCTCCTTCAACCCTGATTATTTTCAAACTCCTACTTCTGCTTTACAACTTCGTTTAGAAGTCACTTCTTCCAGGAAGTCTCCCTGAATCTTCTAAGACTAGGCCAATGTCCTTCTCATCCTGTGCTCCTCTAGTACCTAGTGTCTCTTTCTATTGCAGCAAAAATCACTCTGTGTAGTATCTACATACTCATCTTCCCCCCACCCAAAACTGTGATTTTTTAAGGGACAAGACCTATCCAGTCAATCCTGTATACGGAACACCTGAAAGATAGTAAATATTCAATAAATATTTGCTAAATAAATGAGAGAATGAATTGACTGTGTCTTACATCCATATTTCTAGAACTGAAACGAGTACCTGATGCATAGTAGGGTGCAATGAAGTTATGAGGGATGAAAAGATGATGGAATGAATCAATGAACTGCATCATTGTGAAAGAAACGTGAGTAAATATGCAGTTATTATTTGGATCATGGGATAAGTCTTTATATCGGTCTTTGCCTGTACAAGCTTTGCCCTAGCTCCCAAAGGAGCTCTGTCACCTCCCGCTCAGCTTCTGGGCTTATACCCAAGCAGAGTTATGGTGTATGTCATGTGTTGGAGCCATCACCTTCTGCCTTGGCTTTTGTTTTCAGATCCACTCTGACTTCCTGCAATGGCTGGAGTTCAGCATCGAACACCAATGGACACACCGGAGGTCCTGAAATGCGATAACTGCTTCTACTTTTTTAGGCTGTTTTTGCAAGGACTTCCTTAAATGCTGAGTGATCTCATGGAACAATATAGTATGTAAAGTAAAACCTCACTAAATTTGGAATAGAAGAATGGATTGAGACTGAGAATCACCAGTACTCTGAAATCTTGGTTTTCTATTATAGGAACCTCAATCCTTTGCCACTGAACTTCACCCATAATGGATTTGAGTTTGCCATAATCCCTTGGGCTTTGTTTTGAACTGCTGACACCCTTCATGGTCATTGTCTTCTCCTAGACTCTGTTATGTATTGGCCCAGTTTCAAGTTATCTCTTAATTTTATTCCTTTATGTATGTTATATCTCATGATTTGGACTATAGAATTTATTGCTGTTGACTCTATTCCTCAAAAAACCCATATTATCATTTGTTGACATCATAGTAAAATTTTAGCATTGAGTTTTGAGGGGAAAATAATCCTAGGAGAGTTGAATCTTGAAACACCTTGTTATAAAATGATTGCTCACCCTCACAGGCTTATCTGTTACCACTACCCCACATTACTTTCACTCCATGTGTAAAAAGTATCCAGTAAGACAGTCTTTAAGGTCTTTCCATATACCATATTCTCCCGCCCCTGGGCCTTCATGCTAGCTCTACTATCTGCCTTAGCACCACCTTCCCTGTTCTTCATTTGACTGATTTGGTTTAGGGTGTTATATTTTCCCAAATCTCCTTGCTGACCACCCAAGACTGAATCTTCATTTGTCCTATAGTAACAACCTATTAACTGCTTTTTCTGCAATTAATTAGCTTTCAACCCCTGGATAATAGGCTGAATAATGGCCCCCAATGGCATGGCCCTAAGGCCTAGAACCTGTGAACAATACCTTACATGGCAAAAGAGATTTTGCAGATGTTATTAAGAGTCTTGAGGTGAGTTATCCAGGTGGGTCTTATCCCAAGCACCTTTATAAGAGAGAAGCAGAAGATTTGACAAACAGAAGAAGCCACGTGTCATGGGCTTTGAAGATGGAAGAAGAGTTCCATGAGCCAAGGAATCTAAGGACTGTATCTGTTGAAGAAAGTTAAGGAAACAGATTCCTCCCAGAGCTCCCCAGAGGGAGCTCAATCTTGCCTATACCTTGATTTTACCTATGAAACTGATTTTGGGCTTCTGATTTCCAGAACAATAAGAGAATAAAGAGATGTGTTGTTTTAATCCACCAAATTTGTGGTAATTTGTTACAATAGCCTTAGGGAAGCTAATATCCCTCCAAACTGCTTATGACTCACTCATTTGGTTTCTATGAGGAGAGATTTTTCTTGCCCTACTTTTACTCCTTTGAGTTTGGTTCATGGCTGGATGCTATTTTTTGCCATAACATTCTTTGTTTCTTTCCCCTTAGCACATTGGTTGTGTGCCTCACTACCTGAATCATCAGTTTTGTGAGGACAGGGCCCACATTTGTCTTGTTAATCTTGGCATCCTTAATCCTTTGTCTTGGGTATTTTGCATCTGATTTATGAAATTATTGTTAACCTTAAAGAATAAAACTGCCAGTTATTTTACCAGCAAAAAAGGGGTTTATTCAGGAATAGCAGAGAATTGCAGTCCAGGACAAGCAAGTTATGGAAAAAACCATAGGTAAGCCCATAGAACAAAGGAGAGGAATGCAGAATGCTCTTTTATAGAGGAAAGGGGAGTGGGGAGGACTGTTTTTTTTTTTAAGATTTTATTTATTTATTTGAGAGAGAGTGAGAGTAGAGAGAGAGCACACACAGAGGGAGAGAGAGAGAAGCAGACTCCCCGCTGAGCAGGGACCTCCCCCCCCAATGCAGGACTGGATCCCAGGACCCCGGTATCATGGCCTGAGCTGAAGGCAAACGCTCAACCAACTGAATCACCCAGACGCCCTGGGAAGACTCTTATAAACAAAAAGTCTTGTTGGAGTAAACTGGGAGCTTGACATATAGTGGCTTTTCATTGGCTGAGTTGTGACTGTCTCTCATTGGCTGAGTTGTGACTGTCTCTCATTGGCTGGGCTGTTGCCAGGGTAGAAGAAAAGCCTTTCTTCCTCTTGGGGGGTAGTAAGGTAGTATCCACGTGCTAGGTCCCTCCTTTCCCTTGGGGTGTGCTGTGGACAAGGAGTGAAAGGGTGTGAGAGAGCTCCCCTGCCAGCCTCCTGACTTCATTCTAAACAAGATTTCCTTTTATTAATTTTCACATTATCCAGGTTAGGCCATTTGCAATTTCATATGATTCAACCCAACACATTCTCGATAAAGGTGTGTGGAGTACACACATCTAAGGAGAAAGGCATTTTAAGTGACAGGGGCTGGTCCTGAATACCATCCCCACCTCTAGCAGTTTCCTAGTCAGAGAAGTTGGGAAGATCACATGAGTGAGGGAGTCCCACTGCTGGAAGCCTCTTTTCCTGTAAATCCTGCCCAAAAATACAATAGCTGCACCCAATTACTGAATGTTAGCAAATTCAGAGTCATAAGACAAAGAATAGGAATCTGGATCTCATCATATAAAGTGTTTTGCAGGAATTAGTTCATTAATCCTGGCAACAGCCCTAAAGTAGATGCTATTTTATTCTCAATTTACAGACTAGGAAATTGAGACACAGACAATTTAAGTAGCTTGCCCAGGGTCATGTTTCTTGCTAGTGGCAGTGCTGGGATTCAAATTCAGAGAGACTCCAAACCCCACCATCCTCCATTGCCTTTGAGAAGCACCACTCCCGGTAGAACATTAGCACCTCAAATAGCATATGAGAAATTTGTATGTGTCTGTCTGCCTGTCCTGGTGGGCTGGATGTGTCTGGGACATGGCATGCTAGGGAGGGATTCATGAAAGTGTACCTGAGCACCGTGAGCCCCACTATTTGAGAGAAGGAGACAGTTCTGCTGATAACTCTTCCTCCTACAAAGTAAGTCATGTTTTCTGCAGCATGGGAGCTAATATTTTTGCCAGAAAACTGACATTTGACAAGACCTGTAAGTTTAAACAGTTCAGAATGGCCACAGGAGACAAGAGACAAAGAGAATGGATCTGTTTGAAAATAAAATAACTGTATCCAAAGCTTCTTTAGAGTACTACTATATTATTAAGATAAAACTAACAAATACATGCTATTATTGTATTATCATAAAGATGTGCTTTTTTTGAGGTTACTTTTCCTTGATAGGCTTATTTTCCCCCAAGTTTACTAAGGTATAATTGACAGATAAAATCATATATATTTAAAGTGCACAACGTGATGATTTGAGCTGTATATTAAAATGACCACAACCCAGTTAATTAACACATCCATCACCTCACATCATTACCTTTGTGTGTGTGTGCGTGTGTGTGTGTGTGTGTGTGGTAAGAACCCTTAAGATCTACTCCCCTAGCAAATGTCAACTGTACAATGCAGTATTATTAACTATAGCTATCACGCTCTGCATTAAATCCCCAGAACTGATTCATCTTATAACTGGAAGTTCGGACCCTTTGACTGACCTCCCTCCATTTTCTCCACCCTCCCAGTGCCTGGCAACCACCATTCTATCCTGTTTCTATGTTTTTGGCTTTTTAGATTCTGCAAGTGAGTGATTCCATACAGTATTTGTCTATCTCTGACTGCCTGACTTAACCATAGATAAGTTTTTATATTTTCTATATTGCAGACAATTTCCTGAGGTCTATCATTTTGCAAACTCAAACCAGGCTTAGCGAAAATAACGAAAAGTGTGTTTTGAAAAATAGTGATGGTAGATTCATCACTGCCTTAATTGCAGCTTGAATGCACTAATTGAGAACTTACGGTTTTTGTTATGGTAGAGGCTGTTGACATAGTCTTCTGAGACTAAAGGCCTGATGCTGGTACATCTCTCATTGTAAACATATAAGATATAAATGTCCAGGTTGTTTTATTCTGTGCATTTAGTTGAACTTCTAAACATCAAGAGACCACATTGACATGGCAAATGAAAGATGTCAAAAGTAAGGGAAATCTTTTGTATCTCCTCTCACACAGTGTACTTTACCACAGAGTGATGTCCTTTTTATTATTGAGGGAAGCACTGGTGTTGAGACTCACATTGCAATGTCCACTTGCAATTTCCTTCCTTTTCACTTCAGAAATGAGAGATGGTGAGGGCCCCTTGGGACCCACATTTACTCTATGCATAACACCGTACATGTTAAATGGAACATTTGATTCAATTATGCAGTATTTGTTGAAAGCCATCTATTTCCGAGAGGCCTTGATGGTCACTGCAAATAACTGCAGCTGTTGATTGATGCCTGTCATTCAGCCTCTTTCTCTGGAGCGCATCAACAACAGAAAGGACCACCTGAGAACATTTGTACTTGGAGGTTGGGATGGTGAGTGGAGTTTAGGCAGAAATGTGCTTCCAAATGAGTGAATTTGGTGCTATTCGGTGTCTTTCTCTCAACACAAGCCCCAAATAATTAAATCAGTGGACATTTAATAGGTATTTATAGAGCTCCTGTCATGAATCAGGCACAGAGTGTAGGAGATTCACTATAGAACAGTAGAGTCTTTGGCCCTGCTTCAAAGAACGTCCATTCTAGAGGGATGACAACAAAATGAAGCCAGCAGAAGGGCAACAACAATACAGCAGAGCCCCAGGCAACTCAGTTTCCAGTCCTGGTAATTTTTATTCACTCCTCCTGACTCTGTTTCCCCTTTTATCCACCCCACTCTTCGCCAAGAAGGCTGGTCTGTAAGTATGCTCAGGGGACGCCCTTTCCCTCTGGCTCCATGTTGAGCCTGGGGAGCACCCGTAGGAGACTGAAGAAGTGAACACAGTGAGGTCTGGCTATTTATCCCCAGCATCTTCCCTGCTCTCTCCTCTGCCCCTTTAGGCCCTTAGCGTTTGGCCTACAGCTACTAGACCTGATCCTGCAGTATCTTTGTGGATTCCTTCACCCTACCCACATCTTGTAAGTGGTCCCTTTATTCATTGGTCCTTAAATTTCTCCCTGTATGTGATGTATGTATCTGTGTGGTGCAGACACCCAACTCTACAGTCCCTAGATTACCACGTGAAGTCGGGCCTTCCGCTGACCTACAATAAACCTTGGTGGGACGAAGTCTCTGGAGTGTGGAGGTTAGTTTGCAGCATAGCTATGCTTAATACAGCCACGACCACAGCTGAAGCAGGATTCAAATCTACAGGGTTGGTGGAAAACATCCCAAGTGGTACTGCTTTCTCTAAAATAAAAGAATCAGTTTGGGAAGGGAATGAAATGTGTAAATAGGCCTCAGGCTTGAAGGACAATTGGACAATTGGTTGCTGAACAAAGAATCTGCACCCAAGATGCCCATCATCAATAGGCTTTGAAGAGTTAAGCAGTTGGGCACAATTAGGCACTAGACATTTGGGAGATGTTCCTTCTGCTGATCCCCTCTGGGGGCAGGGTTCTTCTGGATATGCTGAGGTGCTCTGGCCTGACCTTCTTCCTGGTATAAATAGATAAATATCTGGGAAACATTTTCATCTTCCCTTTCTATCGCTTTCCTCCAGTGGAGAGTTGAAGCTTATTAGAATATAAAGCAGAGTCAAACAGAGAAGTTACATTTTCGCCAGAAATTTGGCTCTAGTTACTTTGGTCCACACGGATATTTACATAAATCCACTACCTCTTAAAGTAAAATCATCAGGCTTTGAATTACTTTAGGCATGAGTAATTATTTATTTTTTGTTTCAACCTCAGCACATAGCTCAGACCCTAACATAAACAAAAGATTTAAAGATATTTATTTAATAAAGGAGAAATTAATGACCAAAAGAAGAAGAGTACAAAAGTAAATGATAGTAGCTTTTCTTCATATCACTGCACACTTTTCTTTTCTTTCTTTCTTTATTTTTGTAAAGATTTTTTAAATTCATCTGAGAGAGAGAGCATGAGCAGGGGAAGAGCAGAGGGAGAGGGATAAAGAGAAGCCGACTCCCTGCTTAACAGGGAACCAGAAGATGGACTCCATCCCAGGACCCCGGGATCACAACCTGAGCTGAAGGCAGAGGCTTAACAGCTTAAGCCACCAAGGCACCCCCACACTTTTATTTTTAAGTAAATGTACGAGATTTAATCCAGGTAAATGAGTGTTATCCCTTAACGTAATCACCTTAGGGTGGGCAGTAGGCAAAGACATTTTGACAATGCGCTGTCCTTCATATACTCTTTCAGAGTCAGCCATACATTCTTTCAGACAGTAACAGATCTCAATCCTTTGGGAAAGAGTTTAATTTTTTGAAACTGCTAAGAGTTATACAGACGCACCTTTTGCATGTGTATATATATGTTACATATTATATGTACACATGAATATATACATACACTCACATATAGTTTTAAAAAGGCATGATTGGAAAGTGATGAGATAGCTTTCTTTTTCTTTTTCCTAATGACACTCAAATGTGCTTGGACATAATTGAATTTCAATATATAGTAATTCCACAAATATTCTGAGCAATGCCAGGCTGGAAAAGTGAGCATATAGTTTACCAAGGTGATTAGTTTGAAGGGTGACAAACTTTTGAATGTTTAGTTACTGTTTCTTGAATAAATGGTACCTTACGGTGCCTGGTACTCAGTCCCTTCCTTCCTTCCTTCCTTCCTTCCTTCCTTCCTTCCTTCCTTCCTTCCTTCCTTCCTTCCTTCTCTCACTCTGGGTCTCTTCCACAATTCTTGGCACAATCTCACTATTGGCCTATGAAAGATCCTACTTTTAAAAAATATTATTTTAACATTTTCCCATTATTTCTGATCCCCAATACTGTCCCCACTCTTAACCTGTCTTCATATGTTTTTGGATATACATGTGTCTATAATAATGTGTAGTGCCCTTGGTGTGATTTTTTTTCCCTATTTTTCACTCAGTATTATGTTTTGGATATACATGTGTCTATAATAATGTGTTATTTGGTGAGACAGATTTTTTTCCTATTTTTTCCCTCAGTATTATCTTTTTAACATATTTTTATGTTGCTGGATCTGCCTCCAGCACATTGCTTTTGGCTTGCATGGCACACCCTTGCATCCAGTGATGGAGACCCAAATTGCATTCACCTCCCTGTTACAGTTGATATCCTTGGCATGTTCCCTTATGGAACTGTGGGTGATTTTTGTCTCTGGGGAGTGTACTGGCAGATGAAATTGCAAATTGAATTCATAGTGGAATAGTCATAGTCAGATTTCTCTTCAAAAAAGCTACATTAGAAGGTACCCATCAAATAGTATGTAAGAGTCAGTGTTTCTTTTCCCCAGGCCCATAGCGTCATTGAGTATTTTCCAACTTTCTCATTTTTTACCAACCTGGTAGATACAAAGAGGTTCACATTATTGTTTTAAGTTATATTACTCGTACTACCAGTGGGCTAGAGCAGCTCTTCATATGCTTGTTGTCCATTTAGAAATCTCCCTCTGAATACTGCCTAATCCTGTTTTTCCTCTTTTGATCCTACTTGGCTCCATGCCTTGTTGATTTGCTGGGTTCCTTACACATTCTAATTTTTGTTCCTAATAATCCGAATCTATATTTATTCTTTTCTAACTGAGTCATATCCTGTGGCCTCTTGTCATTTTCTGACTATTTAGCTTATTTGAGATAAATGGGGCTAATTAACAATACATTAGAAGAATTGTAATGAATCAAGGCCAAATACTCATCCTTCCTCATATTGTTCCCAATAAGTCTCTTCGGTCAGGAGCTTCTGCCACTGACCAAGGTGTCTGTCTGATCTAGCTCTCACTGACTTCTGTTTCCTGGTTAAAGAGCTCATCGAAGCTAACACACTGGGGACTGGCTAGGAGGTGAATCCCTCAGTTATAAAGACTGAGGGTTAAAACATAAATAAACCATATATCTAAAACAAATGATCACAGCGATCTTTTAGTTTAGATTATTCTGTCTATTGACATGGATTTTTTTTCTTAGTACTGTATATTAAGAACTGCATTTTTTTTTTCAAAATAAGATTACATCTGAGGAGACTGGTAATACAAAAAGAAATTTCTCCCAAAATACTTTGTCCTTACCTACTGAGTAGACTGAGAATTAAAGATTAACCTGATTTGTAGCAATCACTTAGATCATCTTTAGACAAGTAATTATGAGAATACTTCAAGAAGTAAGCACCAGCATAGCAGTAATTCCTTATACTTGCTTTTTTGGGTTTTTTAAACAACCAACAGATTGTTCTAAATTCAGTAACCTTTGTCTGTGTATAACAATGCTTGTGAAGAACTGACTTACCAATTTAGTTAACATAGAACATATGTGGACCCAACAGTGAGTTTTTTAGACTAAAATTCTAGTCCCTTATCATCTGGCTTCTAAATCAGCCTTTGTGATTTATCTTTCCCAACGTTCTTACACATTCCAGGTTCAACTGGACACCTCACAATTCCCTGAACTCTCCAGCACATTCTCACTTTTATGCTCTTGTTCCTCTTCTGGAATTCCTACTCCCTCTTGCTGAAATCCTCCCCATTCTTGAGGGCTCAGAGAGAGGTCACATCTCCATGATGTCATCACACATCTATCACTAGATATGACCTCCCTTTTCTGTTAAACCCCATGGCATTTAAAATATGTATCTCCAGGTGCCTGGGTGGCTCTGTCAGTTAAGCATCCAATTCTTAATTTTGGCTCAGGTCATGATCTCAGGGTGGTGAGATGGAGCCCCGCATGGGTAGGACTCCATGTTGGGCAGGGAGTCTGCTTAAGATTCTCTCTCTCCTCTCCCTCTACCCCTATCCACAATCTGTCCCCCCACCCCAACTCATGTGCGCATGCTCTCTCCCCCCTCAAAATAAATAAATAAATTAATTAATTAATTAATTTAAAAATGATGCCTCTCATATGGCACTTTTAAAATGATCTATTTCCTGGAATTCTGCAAACTGGGATATTTGCATTTGTTCACAGACTAGAGTGTAAACTCCGCAGGGCATAGCTTGGGTCTTGTTGATGTCTACCCCAACAGTGCTTGGCATGGTGCCTTTCATAAAACAGGTGTTCGAGTAATAATTACTGAATATTAAATGAATGTCCAGGAGATCAATGAACTGTTAAAAATATTGCACAGAGGATGAGGAAGAAATTGTCTCATATTTGCAAGCCAAGACAAATATGTCTTGGAAAAGGCAAGACAGACTTTCTTAATTCACAGCCCTGCTCCACCATTTGGAAGGCTGCTGCTCTTGGCCATTGGCTCAACCACTTTAATTCTCATTTCCTCATTTGTGTAATGGTGATAATAACATCACCCACCCCAAATAGTTTAATTTAGGATTAAATAAGATAATGTATATGAAAGAGCTTTGCTGAAGGTCCATATACTCATTATCTGTTGGTTAGGGTAAGTATTATTTTTCTTAGGATGCTCATGTGGGTATAGACTTTATTTAAAATGATATTGGTGGTAGGTGGCATTTTATCTGCCTGAATGATAGTCAGTGATGAGAAATACGTAACAAAAATATTAGAAGGTAAAATGAAAACTTGGTCAATGTAATTGGAGCAGGTTTTTGTTAAAACAGAATGTACCCAAGTTCAAGACTAAAATTAATAAATTCTTCTTATATCAGAGCCATTTCTTTGCATATTACTATTCAATTGAGCAATATTTTTTCATCCAAGAGCTCCTTGGATGAAATTAATAACCAAATTGCCTTTTATATTTGGTTGGAATTCTAGGCTTTGAAATTAAGTAGAAAAAACTCTAATTTCATCTCAGTTTTTCAGGCCATGCTCTTTCACAATTTTATCATAAATTAAATATAAGCTTGAACAAACATGAAGTATAGTGTCAAAAGCAAATTAATTCTATTGGGTGTCAGTGCTCAGATCAGTGAGCACATTCCCAGATTCATTTCCCAGTTGTCTGCTATATGTGTAAGGGAAGAAGAGAGGAAAGAGGAAGACAAGACTTCACCTCCAACTTGCAGTTTTAACATAGGAGCATGGAGAAGCGGGATATGTGTTTGAACTCCAGAACCAGACAGATGGACTCAAATCCTGCCTTGCTCAGTCATTCACTGCATGCATCTTTCAGGCTTTCAGATGGTTCCTTCATTTACAACATGGGAGAGATGTTAGCTACATTATGAATCTGTCATCTGAGTAGCCTGGGATTTATGCCAAGTACTCACCAAGTACTCACATCACAAAATTTTCTTAATTAAAGTTTTGAGATCAGAAATTCACCAAAGTACATCCATGATACTGTGAGTTTGAGAGGAGGGACGCATCTTTGCATGCCTGGTGCCAAGGACAAGGCCTGTACATAGTGGATGAGTGTTAGATGTAATCAGATGAAAAGAAGGACTTCAGCTTCATTCTGTGGATACAAAGTAAATATCCTATCATCTTTCATGCCCTGTGTGTATAGACATCTCTTGTTACTTCTTATTTGGATGCAGTGGCATTTGGCAGGAACTCAAGATCCAGGAATCCTCCAACAGCTGGCTAACACCACGACTGATTCAAGAATGCATTCTACCAAAGGGATATTCTAGGAAAAATCATTCTGTTTATTTTTTAAAGACCTTCCACCAAATCCCAATAGTGTCTTCTTATCGTATGATGCCGTGAGAAAACCTTTAGCATGGGCTATAGTCAGCAGGACAGCTGGTCTCCTTGGCCTCATTTCTCTAGGTTTACACCCTAATCTCAACTTTCCATCTTATTACTGTTATGGTGAATAAAATAGATCCCAAAGAAAAGAAAGTAGAGCAATTATTTATTTATACTTCTTGTACTAATAATCTGGTAATATGTCCTGAGTTGTCCTTGGATTTGATCCCTGCAAAGCAACAAATCTCTTGTGGGGTTGACATGTAAAGATGAGCCCTGAACACCAATCACTACTTTCTCACAATTTCAATCATGAATTGAATCTGCACCAGCCCCACTGCCTTTTCCTTTTCCAATTGAATATGCACAGGTCTTTAGTTGCAGCTTAGCCCTTGCTAATTTCATTATCTTGAAGCAGTTATTTATTATCCCTGAGTATTAATTTGTTTATATGGGAATGGAGTTATCTCACTTCAAGGTTGTTTGAGGGAGGAAATGAAAGATTATAGAAGAAATTTCTGGAAATTGGCTGGTTCTCAAGAAGTATTAATTCTCCAACAAAGCTTTATTCAGATTCATTTGCTTTTCCTATTCACTAGTTACTTTGACTTTAAGAAAATTTTGATATAAACAAAAGGCAGGAATTAATAGGGACAATAAGAAAACCACAAGTTCAATAGATAATTGCCAACTGTTTATCTATCCCAGTAAACAGCCATTGCCATGTCTGTCCAGTCATTCACCCCTCCTCCTTCTGGACATTGTTTCCCTGCATTCACTCCCACCTTCTGGGAAATGGTGCTTCTCCCATCGAAAGCATCAATTTTGAATGGGAGCTATCACTTGCTGTAAGTCCCAGCAACACTTAATGATCTGAGGTGAGAAAATAAATCCAGAGTAACACCACTCACTGCCGGACCTTAGCTGATTGGTCTTAAATGAACCCTTCACTCACACTGGACAAAGTACACACCTTCTCCCTGGTTTTTTAATTTGAAAAAGAAAGAGAGAGAGAGAGGCAGCCAAAGCCAGTCATTTTCTGGAGATGACTCTGGAAGATTGAAGATGGAGCTGCTGCCAGATTCTGTGTTTCCTGCTGGTGGGAAAACCTTTCCTAAGAAAATGAAGCCAACATGTGGATACAAGACATGTAGCACATTCTGGAGACATTGGAGTTTCTATTCCCAGTTGGTCTCTGGGCTATATTTGCACTTTTTGTGGTTATAAGTCTTCCAATAAATTCCCATTCTTTGGCTCAACTAGTTTTTTGTTGGCTTGCTGTCACTTTCAACTGGAAATAAACCTGACTTAGGAAGTTCTTTTAAAAAAATCGAGACTCCTTAAACTCTCACTCCAGGGCCAACAAGAGGTTCTAGGATCTGCCCAGATAGGAGAACTTGAAGCTGGAGCTGACTGAGGAGTGGATGTGGCCCTCGCCTGGCTCTAAGCAGAACTAAACTGTAAGGGATTCAAGATGAGGGCAAAGGAGAAGCTGGGTACTAAGAGTCCAACCCTATTAATCTTCTAACCCTTATGAGCTCAGTCACAGAGTAAACAACAAAAATAACAAACACACAATCAAAGGGGGTCAGAAGCCAGAGTCTGTGACTGGTCATAATCAAATGGAGCAAACAGGCTAGAATGGGTAGGTAAGAGTCAGTCTATCATACAGATGCTAATATTCAGGTACTGATACAAAGAGGTCAGTACTTCAGTTAAAGGGTGACTGTGACTCCACTTGCAGAAGGAAACACGTTGTTTGTTTGTTTTTAAAGATTTTATTTACTTTTTTTAAAAGATTTTATTTATTTATTTGAGAGAGAGAGAATGAGAGACAGAGAGCATGAGAGGGAGGAGGGTCAGAGGGAGCAGCAGACTCCCTGCCGAGCAGGGAACCCGATGCAGGACTCGATCCCGGGACTCGATCCCGGGACTCCAGGATCATGACCTGAGCCGAAGGCAGTCGCTTAATCAACTGAGCCACCCAGGCGCCCCTGATTTTATTTACTTTTTTGACAGAGAGAGAGAGAGAATGAGCATAAATGGGCAAATCAGCAGAGAGAGGGAGAAGGAGAAGCAGGCTCCCCACCGAGCCAGGAGCCCGATGCGGGGCTCAATCCCAGGATGTTGGGATCATGACCTGAGCAAAGGCAGACGCCCAACTAACTGAGCCACCCAGGCGCCCCAGGAAACCCATTGTTAAATGGATGTTGTGGACATGGATATCACATCCAAGACAATGATTTTATTCTGAACTCTGGTTCCAACACCAAGACAATGATTTTAATAGGAGACCATTCAGGCGACAGTGTTTTAATTCTTCATTTGTATTGTCTCTTGGTCCCATGTAGATACTTTTTCCCAGTTCATGAGTGAGCACCCAACTTAAAAAAAAAATCCTAGCGGAGTATATCCCCACTTTTACAATACTAGGCTTATAAAAATTCAAATTTACAAGACCATTATTTTTCTACACTGACAGATTCTTTATTCCACAAAAAATTTATCATAACATTTCTTTAAACTAAATAAAACCTGTTTCCAATACGAGTCACTTTGTATGTAACATATTAAGATGCATCTCTTACATGAAGAAAAATAAACCTTTAAGCACAGATAAATTGTCCAATGTATTTAAATTTGCAAGGTTTTAACCTGCTGTTGATGATATGTATCAGTTCAGAGGTTGGACATAAATGTATCTCATTCCAGATAAGTCATATTTCCTTTACTATTTTCACAGTTCTCAGATGTTCTCTCTATGTTGATTCATTCAGGCTACAATCAAGAAGAAGAAGTTGTAGGGTCTTTAGAATTCAACATCCAAGGTCATAAATTCACTAATACCATGGCAAGGACAATTGAATGGAGAATAATAGCCATCATCTCTTAGAGGAGTAGTCTTTTAGAACAGAAAGCGCGTTCCCATTTATGATCTTATATGACCCTTATTGTAGTCCTTTGAAGCAGGCATTATAGCCTTTTTAAGGATGATAAAAGTGAGACTGGAACATTAAATGGCTTGTCCAAGATTATACATGAGAGTAGTATCCATTTCTTATGACTGTTTTGCTTTCCAGTACAATACAGCTTCTTCACAGCAAAATACCTTATCTGTCCTTGAATGAGCTGTCTGAGATATCTTACAAATGACAGTAACAAACTCCTTCCCAAGGCAGTTTCCTGTTTTCCAAGCATGATACTGCATAAGAGGCCCTGGACTGAACTTCTTGATAGTTGTTCAGAAACCAAAGCGTGAAATGCATTCAAGCAGCTTCTCAATAACTTCGCACCAAACTTTTCTTGGATATAATCCTGCTGTCAGATAACTGATAGATAGGCCCCAATTTCTATCTGGTAAATTAACTACTGCTATTTTTCTATGTTAAACCGATTTAACAAAATATGTTTTTTTCTATAGCCAGCTGAAGTGTATTCTAAAGTGGAGTAAAACTTTGGTTGTTAATTTTGCATGAATAAGTTGGAGAATAACTTTTTAAAATTGAATTTACATTTAAATATTTGAATTTTATTGCATGTTTAGAGGCTTTATTACATTTTTAGAGGTTTATATATTCACAAACATATATTTTTGTGAGTCCAAGAAATATATAGTCTTTATTTGCATGGCAATGTGTTTGTTTTATTGAGCAAATCCCAGGCTAAACACTCATTAGAGCCTAGAGATAATAACATAAGATAATGATATTGCTTTATTTTAATTGATAGATAGGTTTGTAAAAGGACAAAATATTAAAACCATGTTCGAAATAAGACACCTTTTGGGATTAATCAAAAGTATTAGGGAAAGTTAGAATGTGTTTATAATTTCAGTCAAGCAAAAAACTGGAAAATAGGAAAACAGTGATTAGTGAGGTTGTTTAATAAATAATTAGGAAAAAATTAACCTCCTCTAGTCAACCAATTCCACCATGTCACTTATCTTCTTCAAATGGGAAGTTTTGTTTTTTTTTTTTAAAGATTTTATTTATTTATTTGAGACAGAGAGAATGAGAGAGAGAGAGCACATGAGAGGGGAGATCAAATGGGAAGTTTTAATTATGTATTAAAACACTGTTTGTATTAAGGAATAAATATTAGGCTTAACACTTTCTCATTATGGTTTTATCTACACATTTACAAGTTGAAAAAATAAAAGGAAGCACTTAGTCACTTTGCAGTAGAGAATTTTGAGGGGACACAGCATTAAGTAGCCATTATTCAGCTTTAAAATCTATGATAACTCTATCATCTTAATGTTGGTGACATTCAGAGAGCCCCTTAGTGGATATGTTCAGTCTCCAGCTAATGTGAATCTGTGAAAAGGTAAAAGTTTGCCCGAAGAATACTATTGTTTCCATAGTTGCTTCTGTCTTAAAATCATTATCTGGTAAGGTTATCTGCTGAGCCCCTTTTCTTCAAAGATGTATGCAAAAGACATTTGATTTATTACTTCATTTAAATATGTTATTTACAGCACAAATCTTACGGCAAGGATTTCATGCTCGGAAAAGCCCTCTTGAAATAACTGCTCATTTTGCTTAATTTATGTTGCAATATGCAGTCAGTTTTTCAAATACTTGCAACATTAGCAGGATAATTATTTACATATGGAGTTCATCTTACAGTAGGAAAATCCAGGCCTTCCACACATTGTAACAGACACTCTGACCATGTCACATAATTAAGTCAATAAAACATTATATCTATGCATGCTTACAGCATAGGTATTTATAAAAATTTCTTCCCAGACAGTTGGCCCATGTTCATGGCCTCTGGGAGAGTGCTCTCAAGGGAAACCGACCAGTTTTGGCACTTCATCCTGTCTTGGAGTGAGATTTTTGCGGGTTGGATTCCAAATGTTATTGAAGTTGCCTAGCTACCACAGCTCAATAGAAGGAGAAAAAGAATTTGACAACAATTGGCCATATAGCCAATTTCCAGGGCTTATCTTGACACCTGGGTGGTAGGGAGTTTTCCATTTGCACCTACCATATCCTCTCCGAGTAAGACTGACTGTGGGCAAATGAGAGGGTGAGTAATCCTCCATTGCTCCTCATTCATATCTAGTTGCAGTAGCTTTCGGGCCTTGTGAATTGGGAGAGAATTTAAAAGTCAGTTAACAGATCTTATGGAGCTCTCATTGCATGCCAGGCTATGAGACAGGGGTCCATAAGGCCTGGTCTGAGGGAGTTGTGATGGTGAGGGAAACTCTCCTGAGGAGGAGATCATTCATCTGGAGCAGGAAGAGTGTATTGGCAAGAGCCCTGTAGACAGAAGCAACTTGCCCGTGTGGTGACTCAAGGAGAAGAGCATCATGTGTTCAAGGATCTCAGGAAAGCTTCCCACAGCAGAAAAGAAGATAGTCATGACAGAGGAGCAAGAAGTCAGTTTGGGCCAATTCTTGCAAGATCTCAAAAGGGTTATGAAGAATCTCAGACTTTATCCTAAACACCATAGGGAATTATTACTGGGCCTTTACAGAGGAGGTTTATGAGTCACAATTTTGGTTTTAAAGAGATCCTACTGGCTACTACAAGGAAAATGGATCAGTTGTGGCATGAGCGAGGCAGTATTAGATGCAGGAGGCCATTTAAGAAGCTATTATATTTTTATTATTCCAGACACAAGATGGTGGAGATATGTACTAGAGTAATGCCACCAGAGATGGAAGGGAGGAGAGGGACCCAGGGGGCATTTTAGAGGTACAACTGACAGGACTGGATGGCTGGTTTGGCAAGTGATAAAGGGAAGGTAGGCATCGAGGACAGACATATTCTCATGAATGCCCATGAGAAACAGAGAAGGTGCAGGAATCTTTTGGGATGGTAGAGTTCTAGAGGCTTGTGAGAAATGCACATCCTGAGTGATCTCTCGTTCTCACTGGCTCTTCCCAACTCATGGCTTTGAAGTCTGTTGGCTCACCTGAATCTCCAATGCAGCTGAATTTATGTTCATTGTTGTTGTGTTTCTTTTTTCAGTTAACGTATGTATATAATAATAGGATTTAGGGGGGAAAGAGACTTTTCTCTCTTTTCTTCCTCCATACATCACTGCCCCCCCACCAAGTTTCTCTTTTGAGACCATCCAGAAAGCCTATGACATAGAAAGCAGAATTTTGTGTGGGTGAGAATGAGGTGAACAAGGAAAAGATTGCAAGTCATAATAAGTGCTGGAAGGAAAGTAACTCTTCCATTGTGGTTAGTCAGGGAAGGCATCTCTGAGGAGGTGACATTTAAACAATGCAAAAAGAGGGGTAAATGTAGGGGGGAGAGGGAATATTTGTATGAAAACTCTAAAAAGCTTTGTCTTCTTTGTGGAATCTGCTGTAGATTGAATGTTTGTGCCCCCACCCCACCATCTCCAATTCATTTGTTAAAATCTAACCCACAAAGTGATGGTATTAAGAAGTGGGGTCTTCGGGAAATGGATAGATATATGAAGATGGAACCATCAAGACTGTGCCCTTATAAGAAAGACACTTGACCCTTCTGTCACAAGAGGGCATGTGAAAAGCTGTCTATGAAACAGGAAGTGGGCCCTCACCAGACACAGAATCTGCTGACGTCTTGATCTTGGACTTCTCAGCCTCCAGAACTGTGAGAAATAAATTTCTGTTGTTTATACGCTACCCAGCTCATGGTGTTTTTGTTATAGCAGTACGAATGGACTAAAACAATCCATGGAGATAAAGCCAGCAGTGTGTTAAGGAACTGCAGAAAATGAGCCTGGAGCCTGATCGTCCCAGGTGTTATAGGTAGAGTTGGAAATTAGGATTTTTTTCCAAAAGCAACAGGAAATCAGTGCAGAGCTTTGAAACAGGTAAGTTAAGTGACCTAGTGTGTGTGTGTGTGTGTGTGTGTGGTGTTTTAAGATTTATTTATTTGAGAGAGGGTAAGAGAGTGAGAGAGCGGTGGAGAGGGGCAGAGGCAGAGAGAGAGGGAGAATCTTAAGCAGACTCCCTGCTGAGCGTGGAGCCCAACACGGGGCTTGATTTCATGGCCCTGAGATCATGACCTGAGCAGAAATCAAGAGTCATAATAAGAGTCAATAATAAGTCATTGAATTTCCCGGCTTAGCTGACTGAGCCACTCAGGTGCCCCTCCACTGTATGTTTTAAGCATATTTTTAATGCTGTATGGATTTAGAGCAGGTAAGAGAGGAGAGTGCATGGTCAGGAGGCTGTGGCGCTGATCCACGAAAGAAGCAATGGTGACCTGGTCTAAGGGGGCAGGAGCAGAGAGGGAGAGAAGGACAGGGATTCCAGATGTACATGTGACAGAACAAAGAAGACTTGATGGCAACTGGTACAAGGAAATGGAGGGGAGAAAGTGGGAATCAGGTTTGGGACCTGGGCTTCTGGCTAATTCACTGGGTGGGGTGGCCATGCCATTCACAAGGCTGAGGAAAGGACAGGAGGAGGGAGGAAATGGCCAAGTCAAATCAGCAGTTCTTTCTAAGACACGCTGAACTTGAGATTTCTCATAGGAGAAACTCAAGTATAGACACTTTCTCCCAGCATGAGAACAAATAAGTGTCATTTATTATTATTAATAATAACCTTAAAAAAAAAAGGGGGGCGCCTGGGTGGCTCAGTTGGTTAAGCGACTGCCTTCGGCTCAGGTCATGATCCTGGAGTCCCTGGATCGAGTCCCGCATCGGGCTCCCTGCTCGGCGGGGAGTCTGCTTCTCCCTCTGACCCTCCTCCCTCTCGTGCTCTCTGTCTCTCATTCTCTCTCTCTCAAATAAATAAAAATAAAATCTTAAAAAATAATAATAATAATAACCTTAATATCCTTAGTGAATGAAGCTGTTGCATGGAGTGTTTCCTTAGCAATTCTTCATTGAGAACCTAAAATAATCACAAATAAATCTTCAAAGATTTGGGGATTCTATTTTGGCAAAATGTAATTTCATCATGATTAAATTCAGGGTACTAAATAATGTCAGAATTTGTTAACTTTTGAAAACCATGATTTAAAAAAAAAGAAAAAGATACAAATAGAAAAAATATGAACATAAAATCCTGAGTGGCCAAATTGAAATAGAGACCTCACTTCGTTCAGTCTATAAACTCAGTCAATAGGAGTGCAATTTTGAAAGCCAAATGATAACTCGCCAGTTTTTATCAGTTACATGAAAAGGCAATATACCATTCTTAGATGGAGTCAACGTTACTTGTTTTATGCTACAAATTACTTACAGCAGCATTGTTGAAAAAGCAAATGGCAAAATACCTTTCCCTCAAATTTTGAAACATTTAATCTAAATCACTGTAAAAACAGATGTTCATTCACCCTGTCACTTAAAAATACAGATACAAGACCCCAGAGTGAGACAATTAGAAGTTATTGTTCCCTTAGCAATTATAAATTGCTTGTGTTCAGCTGCCATTTCTTATGTAACTGAGAACCACATGATTTGAAGACTTGCCTCTTTTTATCATTTGAAAAAGTATAAGGCATTGAATTTCCCTACTGCTTTTTCAAATAAAGAGGTTAAAAAAAACCCTAAAACATACTGTTTATTATATGTTATGTTGTCAAATGATCAAATGCTTGGTTTGAACAATAGTTAGTTCAGATACTATTCCTAGCAGAGTACTAGGCACCCCTGAGAAAAACCAGTGAGTACTTTTTAAATTAAACTAACTTGAATGTGGTCGTGTATGAGAGGGTGACTACCTGTCCTAATTTGCTCAGGACTGAGGGGGCTTTCAGCATAGGGATTTTAGTTTTAAAATTAGGACTTTCTTGGGTAAACCTGAATTATGGCCCTTGAGTTGGGGGAAGTGGAGTGTTACTCTTACATATGTGTATTTTAAAATTTGTGAGACCCCCAAACATCACTAAAAATTGAATCTGTTGATTTTGAGATTAAAAAAAAATAGATCTTTTAGAAATATCTAATAGATTTTATTTGTCCTTTTTAAGGCATGTTTCAAGCTGGGACTGGGTCTTACCCTCTTGCTATGCTTGGCATCTCAATAATGCCCACCATCGGCACTTTGTAGGTATTGATTTAACAGGATGTTGATTTGTCAAGAAAATTAAAAGGGAGAGTGAGTGATACCACAATGTAGGCTCTTCCTTTCCTTCCCTCAGGCCCTAACTCTCAGATTTCCATGAAAATGGAAAATTACTATAATCTATGCTTTACAGAATTTATCTTGGGGAGAAGGAAGTGTGAGAAACTTTCAGTTCCAAGACTGACACAAAAAGTTTTATGAACCAGAATGCAACTTTTAGTAAAAGTATTTTCTTTCTTTTCTTTTATTTAGATTTCATTTTTGTTTTAAAATGAACACCTATTATTGATACGAATATTACCAATAATCTGAGACTATCTGCCATTATGAAACTTGTTCAGTTTGTAGAAATTAGGATATACTTTGACATGGTGAGAAAATTGTCTTGTCCTTTCACTGCTCTTGAGACAAGTCCAAGTCCAAGTAGGGCCAGAAGCACCACCACTACCCACCACCCAGCTTTCTTGTGCAATAGCTTTAATAGATCTCAATCCGTAAATGACAGGAAGGGAAACCCATTAATGTTTCTGCATTGCTCCTTTTCCCACTTACACTAAAACTTCACCTGCGTTTGTAGATGCACTTAGCATCTCCACTGAATCAATCGTGTGGCTGGAAAAGAATATGTAGGATGAAAGACAGAGTTTCTGATCTTCCATCCCAAGTGACAACATAAGCAGTAAGGTACATGGCCTTGATTCAACACTCCTTTACATATATTTTATGTATTTTTACTTCCTTGTAATTAAGAAACAGGTAATGCTTTACCAAGAATGTAGACTAACTGGTTTGATGAGTTTTATTTATTTTTTAAAAATTAAATCAAAGGAACAGAAAGAGAATGTTTTCTTTAATTTTAGTTTCCTTAAAAACTGCAAATAGAATGTTTCAGTTAAACATTGAAAAACACACTAAAGAACAGCTATTTCATTAAAGAGCAAAAAAAGGACAAGGGTGGGCTCAAAATTTTAAAATTTGGCTTTTTTTGCAGCAGCATAACAAACTCTAGTTCTGATGAAGAAAATCCTGGGGTGCCTGGGAGGTGCAGTCGGTTAAGTGTCCAACTCTTGATTTCATATCAGGGTCCTGATCTCAGGGTCATGAGATTGAGTTCTGTATCTGGCCCTGTGCTCAGCATGGAGTCTGCTTGAGATTCTCTCTCTCTCCTCCCTCCGCCCTCCCCAACTCTCTAAAGTAAGTAAATGTACACTGCTGATACATGTAACTACGTGGATGCATCCCCAAAGCATTATGCTGATCAAAAGAAGCAGGACAGTAAAGAGTATGTTCTGCATGGTTCCATTTATACCAAGTTCTGTAGAACAGGCAAAACTAATCCATGGCTCTAGAATCAGAACAGGGTTTTCCACAGTTGGAGGTATTGATTGTAAAGGAACATAAGGCAAGTTTTTGGGGTAATGGAACTATTCCGTACCTTGAGGAGGGTGTTGAGTAGTGGGTATACACATTTGCCAAAACTCATTGAACTGCATTTTATTTTTAAAATGTGTGAATTTTAGTGTATACTAATTTTACCTTAATAAGCCAATAAAAATAATAACAAACTAAATATATAGCATTATTCTGATTTTACTTTAATGAAAGTATATTTTATGTTTTCCACAAATTACTAGAAGTAAATAAATTGATTTATGAGTAAGAATTATCTTCATGTGGTAAAATCATTGGTACTTTTGGGTGGCTCAGTCAGTTAAGTGTCTGACTTCGGCTCAGACCATGATGGCAGAATCCTATGATGGAGCCCTGTGACTGGCTCCCCACTCAGTGGGAAATCTGCTTTTCCCCCTGGCTGTCCTCCTCGCCCTCCCCCTGCCCCTCTCCCTGCCCCTCCCTGTCCCCCTCCTGCTCTCTCTCCCCCAGATAAATAAAATCTTTAAAAAAATCATTGGTATTTTTGGGGGCGCTTGGGTGGCTCAGTTGGTTAAGCGACTGCCTTCGGCTCAGGTCATGATCCTGGAGTCCCGGGATCGAGTCCCGCATCGGGCTCCCTGCTCAGCAGGGAGTCTGCTTCTCCCTCTGACCCTCCCCCCTCTCATGCTCTCTATCTCATTCTCTCTCTCTCAAATAAATAAATAAATAAATCTTAAAAAAAATTAAAAAAAAACATTGGTATTTTTGTTTCTTTACCCTTTCAATATTTTCTGCAACTTATAGTTTATAATAAAGTCATTTAATAAATGCCACTATCACATACATGTCAGGCCTATGACAAAAGTATTTGTAAATTTTTATTTATTTATTTATGTATTTATTTAACTTATATGTTATTTATTAATAGTATTTATTATATTAAATTTATTTACTTACATTTTATTTTATATTTGTACATTTATAATATATTATTATTTTTTAAATTTTATTTATTCATTTGACAGAGAGAGACAGCAAGAGAGGGAACAGCAGGGGGAGTGGGAGAGGGAGAGGCAGGCTTCCCACAGAGCAGGGAGCCCGATGCGGGGCTCGATCCCAGGACCCTGGGATCATGACCTGAGCCGAAGGCAGACACTTAGCAATTGAGCCACCGAGGTGCCCCTATAATATATTATATTATATTGCTTATTTCATTATATTTAGTTACATATATATTTATATGCAATATAATATATTATATATATTATATATATTATATATATAATACATTTATATATTATTTTAATTTTATTTATTGTATTATTTTGTCCAAATCATATTTATTGGAAGCCAAACATAATTTATCAGTATAAATGCTGTTTAAAAAAATTAAAACCTAACAGTAAAGAATGTTTTAAAGAAATCAAGCCTTGATCCTGGGAAGCAGGGCAGAGCTCTTTAAATATTGGTCAGTTCCGGGGTTCCTGTCCTTAGTTCCTTACCTTTTTATACACTCTACGTATACGTTCGAGCGACCTTAATCACATTCAATAACTGCCTCACCACCAAGCTAACAATTTCCAATATCTTTTTCTACAGGGCTAATCTCTCTCCTGAGTTTCATGCCTACATATTTATCTGCCTTCTGGGTATCTCCAACTGAATGGTAATGACCTCAAATTCAACATTTTCCCACTGGAAATAATTAACAAGCCACTTCCCTAACTTCTTATGCATTTTTAAGGTGCACATTTGCTCATCACTTAGCCAGGAACTGAAGGGTTCCCTTTGTTTTCCCCCTTTACCTCCACTGCGCATCTCATGGGTGCTAAGTTCCAGCCATTCGGTCTCCGAAGTTGCTCTCGTGTCTGCCTCCTGCTTTTTCTCCCACCGTCACACAGAGCCACTGTTGGGTCTCTTATTAGCTCAAGTCTGACCAATGTCAGTAACCTGCTGGCTTATGTTTCTGCTTCTGCCTCAACTTTTACAGTTACCGTGTTTGGGCCCCTGCCGGTGTGCTCTTATCAAATGCAACTTGACTTCCAAAGAGGACATAGAGCAGTAAAACAGGCTGGGAGCTAGGGTCGGCCACTTACTATGTGTGACCTGGGATCGGTTATTCACTTCGACTTCCTCATCTACACAGTGAGGAAATATGCTTACCATCAAAGTGCGGTGAGGAGCCCTACATGAAACAATTAATAAAAAGTGTTCTATATGGTGCCCGGTTCCATTGAAGAGATTGATAAATTATATGTTTTCACCTGTTATTCATAAACTTCAGCTTGATTCTGTGGACTTCTTTACCATCTCTAAATCTTGGAATAGCTTACTGCAATTTACTGTTTTCTGTTTACTGAGTCATTTCTGTCCACTCTATACAATCCAAAAAGCCAGGCTGAAGTTAAAAAGAATCAGTGATCAATGAAATGTCCTGCAGTGTATATACTACAGACCCTCACCCAATTAAACTCTCTTCTCTTTCTCCAACAGGTGGTGTAATTTCTAACTTAATGGTCTGTAGCGATGTGTATTCCACAAGTTCTGGCCAGGAGTTTCTCCTTCTCGTTCCTTCGTTCCTTCTTCCTTCCTTCCTTCGTTCCTTCGTTCCTTCATTCCTTCCTCCCTTCCTTCTTCTTGTTTTCTGTGGTCATACGAGAAGCTTGTCAGATAGTAAAGGTGACGTTGTTTTCCATCTATTTTATAGTACCTATAGAATTAGGCTTTTTCTTTCTTTGTAAAATAGGGATAAAACTATAACTACCTAGGAGTGCAGTTGTGAGAATCAAATGATTTAATTCATGTGAAGCACATAGTTCCTGGCACATAGTAAGAACTCAATAAATGTTCATATATATTATTTATTGTTCCTTATCATTATTATTACATCCTCAACTAATTCAAACTCTATGGCAATCTAGAAATAGCATCAAAATGGACACATGCACACACATTTTGATAGTAATATCTGTATATATACATACATAACACATAAAAATATATTAAAGATTTTTAGTTAATTTTCTTTGATGTAGTTTTAATTTCCTTTGCAGAAGGAATTTCTCATATTTCCAATAGATGATTGAAATGACTTCCATACTGCCTCACCTGTTCAATTTTGTTCCATTTAACTGATATTCATTGGGTTGAATGTTCTGCATCAGACACTTTTGTGTGGTAATGGGCACCAAATGGCAAATGGTATTAATACATCCCCACTCTTCTGGGGTTTAGAGTCTAACCGTGAATATAAATATTAAACAAGAGATTACAAGTTTGATTAATGTTATGTTTGGGGAAAAGAATGGTACTGTGAGAAGGTGCAGCTGTCATCCATTGATTTATGAGTTTCCAGGCAATGCATATACTGAGTGATTTAATTCATTTTGATAATAGTCTCTCAGACTATCTCTCCTAAACAAGGAAACTTTTGCACTTCTTGCCTGTGTTATTTTAAAAACAAAACCCCTGAGCAGTGGACTTACCCTGGTAATAAGACATTTAAAAGCTTAGGATAAAAGAACAAAGGTTCTGATCCAAGTTACTCACACAATCAGAACGTACAAAGTAAACGAAAGAAATTCAGGCACAAATTTTTCACCACTGAATAATACTCTGGAGAGATCAGTGCACTTAATGAATGAATAAATGAATTCAGTAAGCAGAATAGAAGTTTAATTATGAGTGTACAATCCTGAAATACATTCTTTAATTTTTGATTTGTCACATATTGACTTTATAATCTTCGGCAAGTCATATTTTATCTCTTTCATTAAGATTTTGCTCTTTTTTTTTTTAAGATTTTATTTATTTATTTGAGAGAGAGAATGAGACAGAGAGAGAAAGCATGAGAGGGGGGAGGATCAGAGGGAGAAGCAGACTCCCTGCTGAGCAGGGAGTCCGATGCAGGACTCGATCCTGGGACTCCAGGATCATGACCTGAGCTGAAGGCAGTCGCTTAACCAACTGAGCCACCCAGGTGCCCCAAGATTTTGCTCTTTCAAAACAGAAAATAATTAGAAGCAAAATTATGTGCCTTAAAGTTTACAAACTATATCAACTATTTTGAGTGAAGTTAGGTAATAAATGTGAGAAATAAAATTATGAAATTTTATAAATTTCGGTTTTACTTGACATTTAAAATAGCTATGCTGCCAAATATTGCAGAAATAAACAATCCTTAGATATCGTACCGTATATTATATTGTTCAAAGGAACTACTATCCTCTTTAAGGCAGAGACTGTCTTATTGGTCCATTTTACTTAAAGACAATAAATAAATATCTTTGCAAGGAATGAAGTGATTTTATTTATAGTTAATTGAATAACTAATGAAGGGCTTTTTCCTAATACATTCATGTATATATGTATGCATATATTCGTCTACATACCCAAGCAGCCAGCCATGTGTTTTGAGTTTATGCAGAGTTGACAATCATTCTTTCAAAAGCCCTTTTTGAGCATTTGCTGTATGCAGTCCTAGGCTAGGTGTGGAGAGGAGGCAAAGATGAACAAGATTGTTCCCTGGTTTCAAGCGGTTTACACTGATTATCAATTATTATTACAATTAAGATCATTCTCTAAATATCGTAAATTATGTGAATCAATTGTTTGCTCAAAGACACTAAATTTTCATGGCTGAAACCATGTAATTCATGTAATTTCATGTAATTTAGACTACCATAGACTAGCGTGGGCCAAATATATCTTCAAATAATTTTCCATTTTTACATTGCAATTCTTTTAGAGTTGAAATGTCAGAATTTGAATTGTAGTACTGCCATCAGTCTAATATTTCTCTATCAAAGTCTTTGTCTTGGTTTCTTTCTTAATCTCACTCACTACTATATGTTCAAGTGTATAAATATAGGTATAATTGTCTATTCTTAAATCATAAGCTACCACACTTCCCTTCTTTATAATATATACTTTATGCCTTATACTATGAGTGTGTGTGTGCACAATACACACACACAGGGTACACACACACACAGGGTGCACACACACAAGTATATTTCCACATCAAATATGAGGCTGCCTCTGTACACAGGGAACAGTGAGATGCACAAAAATGAGTATGGGCAAACAAGTGCATAAGAGGGAGCGAGAGAGAGAGAGACAGAGAGAGAGTTAGATTTACTGAGAACCTAAAATAACTGGCAAATAACACAATTTAGAAAGCCAATGAACTTGACTACAAGGTGGCTTTAAGCTTTCAGTCTTTAACTCCAGCTTACACACACTTCCTCTTCCCTAGAAAATAAGGGCATGAAAGTGTACTGACCAATCAGTGAGATCATAAAGTCACTAAACCAATAATAGGAAAGGATAACTGGTAACTCAACATGAAGGAGGCTAATGATTATGATGATGATGACAATAATAATAATAATAATAATAATAATAATAATAATAACAATAATAAATATCCTGATACAAAAATTCTGAGAGCATAGACATCTGGATTAGGGAAAAGCTCCAAATACTTTAGAAGTCCTCAAGACATTCTTATTTTATAATACAATACCATAATTATATTCATAATAATCACTTCAACTATCAAAAATGTTTTTACATTACATGTGGCCTTTTGAAGAAGAAATGCAATTACAATAATTCAGTGTATAAAGTTGTCCTCCAAAATAGTTAACATTGTTTAAGAGTTTGATCACTGCATAGGGAAAGTTCCATCAATCTAGACACCCTTCTGTGAAATACTTTATTCCCTAATACCTGTGTAAATAAGACAGTCACTCGCTTTTCCTGGGCACTAATCCTACACATCTCTTCTTTTTGAATCCTGGTAATGAGATATATTTAAACAAATATGGTATTCTAAGCATCAATAAACAGAAAGATTTGCCTCTGCTGTGCAATGGGGTATCACTTTAAGTTTGCCATACTTTGTGAATGACAAAGTCTTTAGAAGTTCTTATCATACACATTGTATTTTGAAAGTTACTCCACAGTCAAGAATATGAGTAGATCATATGATCTTCCATTTGTGGTGTGCAATTCCATTTACTCGAGGCTTTTTTGTTAATGTATCCAGTTTCTCTGAATGACTATAACATTTCTTGGCTAGTGATACCACCAGTCCTTCTGGAGCTCTAAAACATAAAAGCATAAGACTTTATACATCTTTTTTTTTAAAAAAACACATTATCTGGGGGTGCCTGGGAGGCTCAGTCGTTAAGTGTCTGCCTTCGGCTCAGGTCATGATCCCAGGGTCCTGGGGTGGAGCCCCACATCGGGCTCCCTGCTCCATGGGAAGCCTGCTTCTCCCTCTCCCACTCCCCCTTCTTGTGTTCCCTCTCTTGCTGTGTCTCTGTCAAATAAATAAATAAAATCTTAAAAAAAAACATTATTTGTTAGCCATTTGTATATCTTCTTTGGAGAAGTGTCTGTTCATGTCTTCTGCCCATTTTTTGACTTGATTATTTGTTTTTTGGGTGTTGAGTTTGAGAAGTTCTTTATAGATCTTGGATATTGGCCCTTTATCTGTAGTGTCATTTGCAAATATCTTCTCCCATTTTGTGGGTGGCTCCTTGTTTTGTTGACTGTTTCCTTTGCTGTGCAGAAGATTTTTATCTTGATGATGTCCCAAAAGTTCATTTTTGCTTTTGTTTCCTTTGCCTTTGGAGACATGTCTTGAAAGAAGTTGCTGGAAATTCAAATCAAAACCACATTGAGATACCACCTTCCACCAGTTAGAATGGCAAAAATTGACAAGGCAAGAAACAACAAATGTTGGAGAGGTTGTGGAGAAAGGGGAGCCAACCCTCTTACACTGTTGGTGGGGATGTACAGCCACTTTGGAAAACAGTATGGAGATTCCTCAAAAAGTTAAAAATAGAGCTGCCCTACGACCCAGCAATTGCACTACTGGGCATTTAACCCAAAGATACAGATGTTGTGAAAAGAAGGGCCACATGCACCCCAATGTTCATAGCAGCAATGTCCACAATAGCCAAACTGTGGAAAGAGCCGAGATGCCCTTCAACAGATGAATGTTTAAAGAAGATGTGGTCCACATATACGATGGAATATTACTCTGCCATCAGAAAGGATGAATACCCAAATTTTGCATCAACATGGATGAAACTGGAGGAGATTATGCTAAGTGAAATAAGTCAAGCAGAGAAAGTCAATTATCATATGATTTTACTTATAGGGGTGGAATGTAAGGAATAGCATGGAGGACATTAGGAGAAGGAAGGGAAAAATGAAGGGGTCGGGGGAGTCAGGGGGGGGAAACAAACCATGAGAGACTATGGACTCCAGGAAACAAACTGAGGGTTTTAGAGGGAAGGGGGTGGGGGAATGGGTTAGCCCAATGATGGGTATAAAGGAGGGCACATATTACATGGACCACTGGGTGTTATACACAAACAATGAATCATGGAACACTACATCAAAAACTAATGATGTACTGTATGGTGACTAACATAACATAATAAAAAATAAATAAAAGTTTGTTTTCCCACAAAAAAATTAAAAATTAAAAAATTAAAAAACATTATCTAATGTCTGTTTTTATTTTAATTCTTTACACAACCACCAAGTTTGATTATAATTTGGTGGCTTATTGCTTATGTTTTTTCAATTTTTCTTTTTTTCCTTTCTTTTACTTCTTTTTTTCCCCTGGTCATTTACATCCATTCCTCCTTCTTCTGTTAACCCCAGCTGCGCTTAATACAAACCGCACTAAGGGCAATGGTGGTGGGATGTCCATTAGAGTTCCTTGGCCTCCCTTAGCTAAGAGGGGGTCTAAAGCCACAAAGACTGAAGTGTAAATTTGCATAAATGAGTCACATAGGAATGCAGAAGACACAGGTTTTATACTCTCCACAAGGGACACGATTGGTAATATTTTTTCCTTCACGTGCTAATTAGGTGATTATCTTTTATGAGTTATTCCTATTCTTCCCTAGGGCAGATGGCTTCCTTCATGCAAGAAGGAGAGATCTCTGTGAAAGCTCTTGTTTCCATAACATTTATTGTTCCTAATCCCAGAGAAAATAGACACATAATCTCTCCCATCATCCATATATTCAACCTTGAAAAAAAGTAATTGGCCTTGTGCTGGAGTCACATGGCCCTTTCTGAACCAATCACAGTAGTTGCAGAAACAAGTTGATCTGATTGGCCAGTTTAGCGCTTGTCCCCACCCATGGCGAGAAAGAGGCTGATTAATGTTTGCTAGCTGGATCACAACCACATAGAAGTGTTGAGCTAATTACTGATGTCCATTATAGGGACTATTCCAGGGCACTATTTTAGTATAGACCTGGCTTTGTTTGTAATATTAAACTCACAAATTCTACATTTAAAAAGCGCTATCTTGTGTCAAATGTCCATTGTTTAGACCTACAACTTTGTAGTAAATGCTTTTTTAAATGGAACATGGTAAAATGTCACCTTGCATGCAGGTTGACTTTTTAAAAAATGTAAGCCTGTTGATAGTGCATAACAATGACTAGTAACAACACATAAACAAGGAACATGAAAATCAAGATCACATAAGAGCGGAATCATGTTAACAGTAGTGAAATCTATTTTAAATCCATTAGAAAAGCTTCAGTAAGTACCAGTAATGAGTTTTAAAGCACCTGGGTCAGAAACACCAAACAAGCTGCTAGTTCACCACCCAGGATTCATTAATCATTTATGTTGCCTGCAAAACTGGTCTGTTAAAATGGACGTGCATGCAATGGAGGAGATGCTGATCCATGAACTTTTCAGACATGGAGACTGCACAGATGTTAACTACCAATAACAGCTTCAATAAGAAACTGAAGATTTTTGATATGACCAGGAAGAAAAGATTAGGAAAAATGACTTCTAGAATATTCTAGGTGGACACATACTTCTCCGTTAAGGTTCCAAGCAAAATAGTCAGATGCTCAGCATAGAACTTCACTGGAAGCTCTCTTTTCTGCCCTTTAACTCTGATTTGCTGGTTTTACAGATGTACGTCCTCACTTTGTAAACCACAATGACCCATTCCTCTGGCCACTGAATTCCTGCAGAGACTAGGCACCCTTGTTATGTCTGCACGCTTCAGCTATTAGCCGTTGATATCTGTGCTTACTGAGAGTCAAATGTGTAATGTGTTTGTGCCCGAACCTGGTTTCGCCAGTTCGCCTATTACTATAATAAAATAATTAAATATTAATAAACTGAAGTAATATTCATAGTAAAGGAGAGTTGTTTATGTGAAAATTTGGTTAAAAACATTGTAAAATCTTGGCTAATACAATTTTTTAAATGCTGTATAATTACATGCGTGCATGGATTTTAAAGTGGTTACTTTGGCCATCTTGTTTTCCACTTAGACTCATTTTCCTCCATTTTTCACTGTGATACCTTCTGGTGCCCCCCCCTCAAATTCACTCATTTCTTTTTCCCACCTTCTTCGGTTCTTTGGGAGGCTGACTCATAAGGACTTATTTATCAATGGACTCCCCCGATCTCTGACTTCTGCTTGTTTTGGTCAGTGAGAATCACTGGCAGGAGATCAGAGTGAGGGAGGTATTATTTCTTGCCCCAGTTCCTTCCCAGTGGGATCCCGGTTGACTACACTCCTGGACCAAAATTCCCATTTTCTGACAGGTAGCCTTCTCTCTCTGGCTCCTGGTAACTAATCCTTCTCTTTTCCTGGCACACCTCCAGGTAGGAACTGTCATCAGATTTTACCAGCCCTATTGTACTACATTACCCCTGGTGTCTCCTCGTACTTGGCCAACATTCTTATTTGTAGTTCCTTTTTGGAACTCACCTTGACTTACCCATTTTGAACGTACTGGTTGTTTCCTGCCAGTGTTCGGGCTAACATGCTGGCTCCTGACTCAGGACAGTCCTGGATGCAAATTTTAACTCTTTCCCTATAGTAAGTGGAGAATGTAGAGAATGTAGAGCACCATTGGTTCTTCAAACTCCACATTCTTCTTTATAAAAATGTAGATAATAATAAATACTACTCCATAGATGCACAATCTCCTTCCACTGCCATAGCGAATATCCATTATTTACAGCTTTTTTGTTTAACCCAGTGTCTGGCACATACTAAATGCTTATTTAAGTTTTGATACATGAAAAATTTATTTTATGAATGAAAGACAATCTTTTCTCATAGCGACTCACTTCTTGGTAAATTTGGCAGTCGTTAATCAGATAATTCCTCTAGAATGTTTAGAAAGAATATTCCTTGAGTGAGAACTTTCACTAATGTCTCATCCTATTGGTTTAGCACACAGTCTAAAATAAATCCTGCAAAATTGAAATGAGCTAAAGTAAAAGGACACAAAATGAGTCATGAAGGTATGCACTGTTTTGGCTTTAGAGCCATGTGGGCTAGGAATTTAAAATGTCTGGCTTCCTAATCAAATAGACTTTCTATAAAATGGCACATTGGCTAATTATCCCAGTGTGTGTACTGACGTATTAACAATTTGCTATGTAACACTTATGTAACCTTATACATGCTGTGTGCCAGGCTTATTCAGATTATTTTATATATATATGTAAACTTATGACCCTCCAATGTAGTTATCCTTTTATTATCCTCATTTTACAGAGAAGGAAACGGAAGAACACCGAGGTTAAATAACTTGCTCAATGGCCAATACATGTTGAGTCAGACCCTATACACTTAACGACCAGCTTGTAGTCGCCGAGAGCAGAGAAAAAGTCATGTGTTTACTACACTTCCTCTTTCAGGTCACACAGAAAGGCTGCAATTCCTAAATTGTCCTGCAACTAGATGTGCCCCAATAACTGAGTTCTGACCTGAGGAATGTAGGCAATAATGATGTAACCCCCTTCCAGGCATGGCCATTGAAATCACCCGATACAGTCCTCCAGCTCTTCCCTGACAGCTTAGGAAGCCAGGGGCTCCTCAGGGGACCACTACAAGATGGCAAAGGGCTGCCCAACCTGTTTTCAACTGTGACATGAATAAGAAATCAATTTTGATGGCATGAAACTATTATGATTTAAGGGTACATTTATCCACTAAGACGTAGCTTAGTGTGAGCTAACAAAAAAATTGGACTTTTGAATCAGACTGCTTTAAAGTAAAACAACAATATATGGCATTGGCCTCATTGTTAGGCAACAGTAAGGTCAATATGAGAGATGAGGATATATAAGAAACTAGTGATCCGTTTTATACTGTGGAAGAGCAGCTGGGAAAATTGTTGCCTTTAGTAGCTTGGGAGACAAAGTAAGTATCTTTAACTTGTACTTTTAGAAGAAGTGTATGAATAGGGTAAGAGAACTAGTGTCTAGTAGCTGCCTTGGCAAGGTTATTACCAAAAAAAAAAAGTCAGAAAATAGCCGGCTAGCATGTAAATAGAATTGAAAGAAAATAGATTCTGGAAATTGGGGTCTTGCTGTGTTAGAAGATGCCAAATAATTAAAGATGAGATTTTAGAAGACACTCAAGAAAAGAATCATACTTCAAAGGTTATAAAACCCCCAAAGAAGGCGTGGTCTCTAACACCCACATCAGATTGTGTCCAAGGAGCAAAAGGAACAAGGAAGAACTTCCCTGCAGAGAGAAGCAGGGGTGATAGAGAACAATGGTCAAATCCATACCCCCTAGGAGTGGAACGAGAGTGTGGGTCAGCAGAACAAAAGGGCACGCACACTTATTCTTGCAGCCTGAACAACTTCACGTCCTCAAATTGGCTGCTGGCCCTGTTCTATGGCCAGGTACAATGTGTCAATTTCACAGAAATATCTCGCTATAAGTCATTAAAAAAAGCTCTTTTCATCTCAAAAATGCCAACCTGATAAAAAAATAACAGACAATAAGATCACCATGGACATCACAAGAATTTCAAATTATCTCATGGCCATTGCTTTTTGAAAAACTATAATTGCTATTTTCTCATTTGGGAAATTTCTAGTAATTGTCAAAATACTTAGGGAAACTGAAATTTCAATGAATATGAAAGTGACACTGGAACAATAGGATTGATTTCTGACTGGCAGTTATATCCCTATGGGCTTACCCAAGTTTAGTTTCTTTGTGAGGGAGTACGCAGAACCTTGCCTGTTGGATTTAGGTATTCAGAGCAGTGTGTCGGGAATGGAGAGGTGCCCTGCAAAGAAGAAATATGGGGGGTATTTCTCTACTACCAGTTGTACTTAAATGACTGGTAGATGCATTGTTTCACATTAAAACCAACACGTTGTACTGTGGATTAGATTCGAACATTTAGATGAATGTTTGAGATAAGATCTAGAACTACAAATAAATTTATTTTTGCCTCATCGACAGGCTTCGCTTGCCCGGGGCTGAATCACTTGGCAGACACAAGTTTGTGAGTCTGAATTAGCCGAGAAGCTGGGAGGTGAGAGGGAACAGAAGGAAAGAAGGGGTGTAGGAGGCATCCTGCAATTTAACAAAATGGGTTTTCGTGCTTCTTGATATTTAGATCTAAAATCCCGATGGTGTTAGGCCACTGGAAAGAAGAGCAATTTCAGGTCTAGGATTTCTGAGGGGTGAATGTTCCAAGTAATTGGGATGTGTAATGTCTCCTGGCAGAATGAAGGTGGAGAAACAGGACTCCTATGCTCTTTATCCTTTTTCATTTATTTCCCTTTCTCTCATTAAGCCCTTCAGTTCAATTCAAGTTAGCATAATTCAAAATGCTACTACTCCAAACAAAGGTATATTTCTTTATAGGTAGATCAATGGGTGGATGTATGGATAGAAAATGGAAAGAAAAAGAGGCACAGAGAAAGAGATTCCATGAGTTCATGAAATCCTTACTACCCCCAACCTGCCCCCATCTCACGCATTCTCCTCCCACAGTGGTGGTACCAGACCAAGACCGAGCTACTTGGGGACAACAGGACATTGTGTCACAGACAGAGGGGCACTCCATATTTTTTTTGGAGTTGGTGAAGTGGAAGAATGGGGATTTGGGTTTACAGGTGATCCTCTTTCCTATCCTGGGATGAGTCTGTAGAAAGGAGCCCAACAAAGAGAACCCAGGGAAGGCCGAGCCTTTTCGGGGCCCAGATCTAGATGAGCCACAGTCCAGCTGCAGCCCTGTGTTTCCTCCTTTCTTTCCCTGTTTCAGTTAGTCTGAGTTGAGTTTCTGTTTCTTCCCATTAAAAGACTCTGGGCTAAAGCAGCACAAAAGGGAATCTATGAGAACCGGTGCAGAGGGAACAGGGAGCTGTAGTTCTAAAGTAGCCATTACTTTTCCAAATGGCCTTTTTCTTGGTTGAGCTGACTGTGATTGAAAGTAAAATCTTGAGTCACGTCCTAGATGTTGAGATTTTATTAGAATGCAAATAGACTTTAAAAAAACCCAACTTACTGGTAATTTTTTTGAAGTATATAAGAGTATAATTGCATATGTTATAATTATATTTAATTATATACTTAATTATAATTATACTTTTATAATTATAACATGTAATCATATATTATAATTAACATATAATTAATAATATCAATTAATGGTTATAATGGCGTGATTAATGATTGATATATAATATTAATAATTTATTATATTATCATATTTTATGTTATATATGCACATATACATATATATCTCCACTTTATAAGCATGATGGCTGTGATGTCAAAGAATTTCAGAGTCTTGTGGATATCTTCAAAAATAGTTCTGAAGGATTTGGGTCACAGGAGAGACCTAATAGGCCTGAGATGGCAGGATCTGCCAAGGCGGGGACAGCACTCTTAGATTATGTCTGGCCCCTTTGGCTTTAGGAATTTAGAGAGTTCCTAAAGTTAGGAGTCATATCTTAGTCCTCTTTTTACCTGCCAAAACAAGCTCTGCAGTCCTACCAGATCCTTCTTCACCTATGAATAAATCTGTATATATTTTTGAAAAAAGGTGCTACAACCAACTGTGTTGTTTTAGAGAATTTCTCCTGGCCACACCTTCTATTTTTCATTAAAATGCTCCTGTTCAATTCTGGGTTCTTGTCCCATTGCCTCATATCTGGTTTCCACCTTTCTGCCTGGCTCTTTACTCCGATGCTTTATTAGGACTGCTCATATTAATCCTGGCCGTCCGCTATTTGTTGACTTTCTAACATTGAAGCTCTTCCAACTTCTTCATTGCATCCTTGTCACCAGAACCCATAATAAGCCATCATCAGACTCTGCTTGCTGAAGGAGAGAGTTTGGACTCCACTCTCTGCACTGAATATCTTTGACCTTCAGTTCCATCTCTGTGTGGCTCCACCACGTTGGAAGCCTCAGGAGGCTGAATTTTACAGCTTCCAACAACTGGATCCTTTCCTCTCTGGCTTCCAGTTGGGATTGGCCAATGGGAAGCCCTTGTGAGAGAACAGAGAGCAGTGGGAGACATGAGTCAGATAATGACTTCCTGGCTTCTCTGGGGTTGCAGTAGCAGGTTGTTTCCTCACTGCTAAGGTCATAGGTCCCGTCAGGTGGCTCTCACATGTGGCTCTCTCTGGGTCTGGTAACCTGTCCCTCCCCTTGGCCCTACAGGCCCTACACTTGCTGGCCTACATGCGTCAAGACCCCTTGATGGTTTCCCTTAATTCTGCCTACACCTTTGTATAAGGTTTCCCTTTTGAGTCTTCTCAATTACCTCATTAATGTGCGTCATCTCTCTCCTGCAAGGACCTTGATTAAAACACCTCTGGTTCCTAGAGTGCTGCCCTGAACGTAGTAGGACCGGGGGCACCAGGACACCTTGAATTCCATTCCTGGAATCGCCACTTATAGTTATTGAACAAGCATGCACTGGTTACTTGTTATATCCTGGACACGTTGCCTTTGTCTTTAATCCTCGTCCTCAACGGAAAATGCCATGACAGGAACATGGAGAGAAGCCCTGGGGGCCTTTGGGAAGCTGAGACTGTGAGCCACATTTCATTGGATGAATGAGAGGTTGCTGCACAGACAACAGGGAATTATACATACAGGCAAAATACACAAACCAGAGAGATGAACCTGTTGTGGAAACTTCTAGCACATGTGTAGACTTGGAGGTATGCACCTGGAAGTGTGTAGCAAAAGGAGGGGCTTAAAAAGGTGGGCCGAAGTCGTATTACAAGGAGTGCATATTCATTCATCAAATATCTATGTTTGATAAAACATTATATTATGAATTTGTGGCTCTATTCTATAGGACTCTAAGAGTGGGAGATAGGATTGGACAGAAGACTTAAGTGACCATATACCTGCAAAAGTTAAAAAATTGTTGCCATCATGGAATATGTGATATTTCATTCTTAAAATTAACTAAAAACAACATATCCTGTTACATACTTCATAATAATAAGAGAGGAAAATAGGAGTCATTTAAAAGTTCTGGGGAGTTGCTTGTTCAGTCGAGAATACTATCTCTACAGCAGAGAGACCTGAATGCTTTCATAATTCTAATCAGAGGACTTGACGTCCTTACCTCGTGGGACCCACAGGCCGTGCTTGTTTCCAGAGGGACTGGTGGTGTCCTATAGGATGATCCTGTGCTCTACATCTTCCTGTCACACTCCATCCCAGGATCACATCACTTCAGCCCCGGGGGCCCTAATTATGTCATTTTTCCTTCTCTCGGTCAGAGCAATTGCTCATCAAGGTTCTTTTCAGAAACTTCATTTTTGACTTCAAGTGTTTTCAACCAGATCCCCCTGGAACACTCTATCTCCATTAGAATCTCCTCCTTTACGTGAGGCGGTATTTTTCCTTGCCTTCTGAGGGACAGAAAAAAAAAAAAAAAAAGAGTTGTCTTCAGAATTCTTGAAATATCTATTTATTCCCTTTGGAGAATGGATGAAATATTCCTAAGCTTCCAACCTATTCATGACTAATGGAGGTGTTGTGAAACAGTCATGTTTTTGTAGTTTTCCTTCTTTTCCATTCATCCAACAATATGTGCATTTTACACACAGATAACAAGCTTAGAAAAGTTAAGTGAGTTGTGAGCAGTCACAGAGAACATGAGTAGCAAGACAGAAACTCTCGACCTTCCAAATATGCCCATGATCCTATGGTGAGATGGACTAGTGCAGTGGTTAATAATGCAAACACTGGACTGGACTGCCTGCCTTGAAATCCCAGCAGGGTGACTTTAGGAATGTTACTTAGTCTTTGTGCCTCAATTTACTCATGGGCAAAACAGAGATAATAATAGTATGTACCATTTAGGGGTGATTTGTGGATTAAATTAAAACCACATGTCAAATGTTTAGCGTTACACTCAAATTATATCCGTTATTACCATAATTTTGATTGACAATGTCTGATCACCACTCTTGATCTTGTTGCTTTAACTCTCCTTTACAGGCAAGCTTCCTGAAAATGTTTCCCATCACAAGGTATGACTTTCCTTTTCTGTTAAATCCCATGGTTTTAAATTAAAACATGCCTCTCACATGGCACTTTAAAAAATGATCTATTTTCTGGAATTCTGTATATCGGGATGTTTTCTGTATATGCCATCTCTACCTTCTTACAGCCCATTTCCCCATCAACCCAACTGTACTTTGTCTTCTGCCTTCATCACACTCCTGAGACTTCTGTTAAGTTCCTGGATGACTTCATGCTGAGAAATTCATCATCATTGGGTACCAGTGGAAAAAAACATATTAAGAGTAAAGGAACTAAGGACCCATAATCCCAATAGCTACGTGGTAATTATATTTCAGCAAAGGATGAGGATATTTTCCAACAACCATGGCTAGGAATTCCCAGGAAATAATGGGCCATAAGGATTGTTAAATGCAGGGATGTTTTAGAATCCCAAGCATAGCAAATTATTTAGGAGTATTTGCAGAAAATTTAACAGTAAGTATTTCTAGTATAAGGAGTTTGCATACTAGGACCCAAATATCATGGAATTTTTGTCCATATGGATCTGAGGGCTTATTTGTGGTGATCAGAAGAGCACATTCCTTACTGTGTATAATTTCACCCTGTAAATACTATCTTGATATTTCATAGTGGTATGAATCAATGAGGCAAGAGCATTAGTGCAGATCAAGCTACTGAAATTTTGAAAATGTAAGAATGAGGGAAACTTGTAACACAACATTTTGAAAGAGAAGCAGTAGTATCATGTCCCATCCCGTTCCCAATAAGGGAGTATCTGAAAAAAGAAGAGTTTATCTATTTTTTCTTTTCTTTTTTTTTTTGGTTGTTGTTCTATTTTATTTATTTATTTTTTATTTTTTGTATTTTTTTATTCTTATGTTAATCCCCATACATTACATCATTAGTTTTAGATGAAGTGTTCCATGATTTATTGTTTGTGCATAACACCCAGTGCTCCATGCGGAATGTGCCCTCCTCAATACCCACCACCAGGCTAACCCATCCTCCCACCCCCCCTCCCCTCTAGAACCCTCAGTTTGTTTTTCAGAGTCCATCGTCTCTCATGGTTCATCTACCCCTCTGATTTCCCCCACTTCATTCTTCCCCTCCCGCTACCTTCTTCTTCTTCTTTTTTTTTTTTCTTAACATATATTACATTATTTGTTTCAGAGGTACAGATCTGAGATTCAACAGTCTTGCACAATTCACAGCGCTTACCAGAGCACATACCCTCCCCAGTGTCTATCACCCAGTCAGCCCATCCCTCCCACCCCACCCCCCACTCCAGCAACCCTCAGTTTGTTTCCTGCAATTAAGAATTCCTCATATCAGTGAGATCATATGATACATGTCTTTCTCTGTTTGACTTATTTCACTCAACATAATACCCTCCAGTTCCATCCACGTCGTTGCAAATGGCAAGATCTCATTCCTTTTGATGGCTGCATAATATTCCATTGTATATATATACCACCTGTTCTTTATCCATTCATCTGTCGATGGACATCTTGGCTCTTTCCACAGTTTGGCTATTGTGGACATTGCTGCTATAAACATCGGGGTGCATGTACCCCTTCAGATCCCTACTTTTGTATCTTTGGGGTAAATACCCAGTAGTGCAATTGCTGGATCATATGGTAGCTCTATTTTCAACTTTTTGAGGAACCTCCATACACTTTTCCAGAGTGGCTGCACCAGCTTGCATTCCCACCAACAGTGTAGGAGGGTTCCCCTTTCTCCGCATCCCTGCCAACATCTGTCGTTTCCTGACTTGTTAATTTTAGCCATTCTGACTGGTGTGAGGTGGTATCTCATTGAGGTTTTGATTTGGATTTCCCTGATGCCGAGCTATATTGAGCACTTTTTCATGTGTCTGTTGGCCATTTGGATATCTTCTTTGGAAAAATGTCTGTTCATGTCTTCTGCCCATTTCTTGATTGGATTCTTTGTTGTTTGGGTGTTGAGTTTGATGAGTTCTTTATAGATTTTGGATACTAGCCCTTTATCTGATATGTCATTTGCAAATATCTTCTCCCATTCTGTCGGTTGTCTTTTGGTTTTGTTGACTGTTTCCTTTGCTTTGCAAAAGCTTTTTATCTTGATGAAGTCCCAATAGTTCATTTTTGCCCTTGTTTCCCTTGCCTTTGGTGATGTTTCTAGGAAGAAGTTGCTTCGGCTGAGGTCAAAGAGGTTGCTGCCTGTGTTCTCCTTTAGGATTTTGATGGACTCCTGTCTCACATTGAGGTCTTTCAACCATTTGAAGTCTATTTTTGTGTGTGGTGTAAGGAAATGGTCCAGTTTCATTCTTCTGCATGTGGCTATCCAATTTTCCCAACACCATTTGTTGAAGAGACTGTCTTTGTTCCATTGGACATTCTTTCCTGCTTTGTCAAAGATGAGTTGACCATAGAGTTGAGGGTCCATTTCTGGGCTCTCTATTCTGTTCCATTGATCTATGTGTCTGTTTTTGTGCCAGTACCATGCTGTCTTGATGATGACAGCTTTGTAATAGAGCTGGAAGTCCAGAATTATGATGCTGCTGGCTTTGCTTTTCTTTTTCAACATTCCTCTGGCTATGCGGGGTCTTTTCTGGTTCCATACAAATTTTAGGATTATTTGTTCCATTTCTTTGAAAAAAGTGGATGGTATTTTGATGGGGATTGCATTGAATGTGTAGATTGCTCTAGGTAGCATTGATATCTTCACAATATTTGTTCTTCCAATCCATGAGCATGGAACGTTTTTCCATTTCTTTGTGTCTTCCTCAATTTCTTTCATGAGTATTTTATAGTTTTCTGAGTACAGATCCTTTGTCTCTTTGGTTAGATTTATTCCTAGGTATCTTATGGTTTTGGGTGCAATTGTAAATGGGATCGACTCCTTCATTTCTCTTTCTTCTGTCTTGTTGTTGGTGTATAGGAATGCCACTGACTTCTGTGCATTGATTTTATATCCTGCCACTTTACTGAATTCCTGTATGAGTTCTAGCAGTTTTGGGGTGGAGTCTTTTGGGTTTTCCACATAAAGTATCATATCATCTGCAAAGAGTGAGAGTTTGACTTCTTCTTTGCCAATTTGGATGCCTTTGATTTCTTTTTGTTGTCTGATTGCTGTGGCTAGGACTTCCAATACTATGTTGAATAGCAGTGGTGATAGTGGACATCCCTGCCGCGTTCCTGACCTTAGGGGGAAAGCTCTCAGTTTTTCCCCATTGAGAATGATATTCACCGTAGGTTTTTCATAGATGGCTTTTATGATATTGAGGTATGTACCCTCGATCCCTATACTCTGAAGAGTTTTGATCAAGAAAGGATGCTGTACTTTGTCAAAAGCTTTTTCTGCATCTATTGAGAGGATCATATGATTCTTGTTCTTTCTTTTGTTAATGTATTGTATCACATTGATTGATTTGCAGATGTTGAACCAACCTTGCAGCCCAGGGATAAATCCCACTTGGTCGTGGTGAATAATCCTTTTAATGTACTGTTGGATCCTATTGGCTAGTATTTTGGTGAGAATTTTTGCATCCATGTTCATCAGGGATATTGGTCTGTAATTCTCCTTTTTGATGGGGTCTTTGTCTGGTTTTGGGATCAAGGTAATGCTGAACTCATAAAATGAGTTTGGAAGTTTTCCTTCCATTTCTATTTTTTGGAACAGTTTCAGAAGAATAGGTATTAATTCTTCTTGAAATGTTTGGTAGAATTCCCCTGGGAAGCCATCTGGCCCTAGGCTTTTGTTTTTTGGGAAATTTTTGATGACTGCTTCAATTTCCTTAGTGGTTATAGGTCTGTTCAGGCTTTCTATTTCATCCTGGTTCAGTTTTGGTAGTTGATACATCTCTAGGAATGCCTCCATTTCTTCCAGGTTATCTAATTTGCTGGCATAGAGTTGCTCATAATATGTTCTTATACTTGTTTGTATTTCTTTGTGTTGGCTGTGATCTCTCCTCTTTCATTCATGATTTTGTTGATTTGGGTCATTTCTCTTCTCTTTTTGGTAAGTCTGGCCAGGGGTTTATCAATCTTGTTAATTCTTTCAAAGAACCAGCTCCTAGTTTCGTTGATCTGTTCTACTGTTCTTTTAGTTTCTATTTCATTGATTTCTGCTCTGATCTTTATTATTTCTCTTCTCCTGCTGGGTTTAGGCTTTACTTGCTGTTCTTTCTCCAGCTCCTTTAGGTGTAGGGTTAGGTTGTGTACTTGAGACCTTTCTTGTTTCTTGAGAAAGGCTTGTATTGCTATATACTTTCCTCTTAGGACTGCCTTTGCTGCATCCCAAAGATTTTGAATAGTTGTGTTTTCATTTTCATTGGTTTCCATGTATTTTTTAAATTCTTCTTTAATTTCCTGGTTGACCCATTCATTCTTCAGTAGGATGCTCTTTAGCCTCCATGTATTTGAGTTCTTTCCGACTTTCCTCTTGTGATTGAGTTCTAGTTTCAAAGCATTGTGGTCTGAAAATAGGCAGGGAATGATCCCAATCTTTTGGTACCAGTTGAGACCTGATTTATGACCTAGGATGTGATCTATTCTGGAGAATGTTCCATGGGCACTAGAGAAGAATGTGTATCCCGTTGCTTTGGGGTGGAATGTTCTGAATATGTCTGTGAAGTCCATTTGGTCCAGTGTGTCATTTAAAGTCTTTATTTCCTTGTTGATCTTTTGCTTAGACGATCTGTCCTTTTCAGTGAGGGGGGTGTTAAAGTCCCCCACTATTATTGTATTGTTGTCGATGTGTTTCTTTGCCTTTGTTATTAATTGCCTTATATAATTGGCTGCTCCCATGTTAGGGGCATAGATATTTACAATTGTTAGATCTTCTTGTTGGATAGATCCTTTAAGTAGGATATAATGTCTTTCCTCATCTCTTATTACATTCTTTGGTTTAAAATCTAATTTGTCTGATATAAGGTTTGCCACCCCAGCTTTCTTTTGGTGTCCATTAGCATGGTAAATGGTTTTCCACCCCCTCACTTTCAATCTGGGGGTGTCTTTGGTTCTAAAATGAGTCTCTTGCAGACAGCATGTCAATGGGTCTTGTTTTTTAATCCAGTCTGATAGCCTGTGTCTTTTGATTGGGGCATTGAGCCCATTTACATTCAGGGTAACTATTGAAAGATAGGAATTTAGTGCCATTGTATTGCCTGTAAGGTGACTGTTACCGTATATTGTCTGTGTTCCTTTCTGGTCTATGTTGCTTTTAGGCTCTCTCTTTGCTTAGAGGACCCCTTTCAAGATTTCCTGTAGGGCTGGTTTTGTGTTTGCAAATTCCTTTAGTTTTTGTTTGTCCTGGAAG